>NC_141865.1:2912408-3084713 GCF_024713525.1 Acromyrmex echinatior | reverse complement strand
TTTTTTAAATATGTTTTATATTAAAATATATACAGGATGATAATTGTACTGATAACGCTCGTGGACAAGTAGAACGGACTAAACTGAGTCGAAAAATCCTCTACCATTTTGCAATTTTCGCAATAGTAACAAGATATTAATTATTAAAGAATTATTAATTATTAAAAACAAATATACAAAATATTAATTATTAAATAGTGGTGAATATTGATCTTCATTTTCGGCACTATTTAATAATTAATATCTTATTACTATTGCGATGATCTATTGATCGTACTATCGATTTTATAGAAAAACAGCAAAAATTGTTTGTTTTCTTCTTATAGAGTTCTAAGATTTTTTTCAGAATTTTTTATCAACTTTTTAGTATTGCATTTTTTCATTGGCAAGTATTTTTACCAACATGTAAGAAAATACGATATTAAAAAATTCTGAAAAAAATTTTAGAACTTTATAAGGAAAAAATTAACAATTTTTGTTTCTTGTTGTTTTTCTGTAAAGTTAATGGTATTTGAGTAAAAATTTATTGAAAATTGAATGATTATTAATATCTTGTTAATTATTGCAAAAATTGCAAAATGATACAAGACTTTCGACAGTTTAGTCCGCTGTACCTACGAGCGTTGTCAACAGCGTTGTCAAACACCTTGTATATTCCGTCTTAACTTACTTGGAAGTAAAAACAAGAATAATAAGTATTGGTATTTTTAAATAAATGAAATACAGTAAATTAAAAAATATAAGAACATATGTATATAAAAGTAATTAGAGTAAATGAAATTGTTTTTTTTTGTCTACAGATATTATAATATAAAAGTATAGTGTTTGTTACAGTACAATAAGTATAGTTTTATATTCTTGTCTATCTATCCTATTTTCAAATATTCATTTAGGATTAAATTTATTAAGTGGTGCAGAGAAAATAATATACATACACATATATGTATATAATAATACTGTTTTCAAAGATATTATTTGTATTGCTTCACACTTATTATTTGTATACTTGTTACTAATGAAATAACAGACATTTTAATGTAACGCATTTGTCGTATAATTTTTATCTCGCTTTTTTATAAAAAATATTTTATGATTATTAATTGTTACTATAATTTACCTAAATTGCACTAAATGCACCTACTTTAGCCTAAACTTTTATAACTTATCCATATGTAGTAATTGGATTTTATACCAGTCAAAATAGTAACATGATGTAAGATCCAATATAGGTTTATTGTGTCAAGAAATAAAAGAATTTTATTTTAAATTATTTTAAAAAATCGCGTTCGGAATTTTGCATCTTTTAAAATACTTAATTTTGAAATAATAAATTATAATACAAAAAATGATTGTAATAATTTAAAATATAAACGATATACAATATTTATTATGGTAAGGGAAAATTATTTCCCTTTTGGATCTTACATCATTTATCTGAATTTCTTATCTCTTTGCATGTTTTGAGATGAGATTCAGCAACGAATCGTTCGAATCGTTAAGGATACGTACATGGGCCTTAAATGTTATGGGATAGTAATCGATTCAGTAATTTTCGATTTATATTTAATTTGAAGTTTTGTTGTTTATATTGTGTAAAATTTATATTAAGAAATTTGATCTAATTTCATAATATTTGAGATTTATAAAATCAAAATATTGAAAACATTCCTCATAGAGATTTTTTTTTAATTTAGATTTATTTTTAGTTTCGAATAGACGCGAATAAAGAATAAATTTATTCACACACATGTATTAATAAAATTATTATTATTGATAATTAATATTTAATCAATTTGATTAATATGGTGGCCCCTTCGCGACACGTTCGTGTTTCGCGCATCATACAAAAGCGTAAAATTTTACGCTTTTAGTTGACAGCAAAAAGGAATATTCCTCCTTGCTGTCGATCTCTGACATATTAAGCCAGAATATTGGCCAGAAAGAAGACGAGGATCTGAACGAAGTGGGTGTTGGTGTGTAACACCAATCTAATTTTTTAAAGATATATATATGTATAAAGATAAATTCTGAATATTCGGGAGGGTAACTTGCTCGCAAATTGCGAGTTCTTATATTGTTGATTTAAAATACAATAACTAACAAATAACAGGGCTAATGAGAGCTGTG
Source organism: Acromyrmex echinatior (assembly GCF_024713525.1). Taxonomy (NCBI): domain Eukaryota; kingdom Metazoa; phylum Arthropoda; class Insecta; order Hymenoptera; family Formicidae; genus Acromyrmex; species Acromyrmex echinatior. The sequence goes on along the minus strand of NC_141865.1, from coordinate 3,082,586 downwards.
CAGATAATGAAGCGCAAGTTTTGTAGATTTTTTAATCTACAAATTCTAGTTGCACTTCATTATCCGCAATGGCTCTCATTAGCTCTGTTATTTATTAATTTTTTGTATTTTAAAAATTAAAAGTCTATTTTAATTATTATCATTTATTGCTCATTTATTTAATAGGATCAATTAGGCAATCTCTCTGAATTTATCAGTACACGATAGGACATGGTTAGGCATTAGCTGCTGCATTCAGCAAAAAAAGCAGTTTTGCAATTATTGTAAAATTTGATTTAATATCATTAGTTCATTTAAATTCATAAAGAATCTAAAGCAAGAACCAATCGTGTTGAAGAATTTTACAACATTTGCAAAGCTGTTTTCTGTGCTGAACACAGTCATTAACATATTATATTCGCGGTGTTACACGTTAATGAAGTAATGTAGGAAGTAGAAATATACGGCAGAGATAGAATACGCGAATAGGCACGAATAAATGAAAATACGGATAGGTAGGATAAGTATATGGATAGGTAGGGACTGTATAGATAAAGACAATAAATGTAGATAAATTGAAAAATTAAATTATTATAAATAAAATGACACTTAAATAGATTCGCGATCGGGTAATTAAATTTTGTTTAAAAAATAAATATTATTAAACTAAAAAAATATTATATAATAAATCTAACTAATAAATTATATAATATGTAGGTAAGGATGCATAGACATCATGTGTACGTACTTGATAATTGCAAAGAAAAGATTAAAAATTAAATAAAATTTTAAATTAATCTTAAATTTTATTTAATTCAACAACCCAATTGTCAAATATGAAAATAAAAGTATATATAATTTTAAATTTCATTGAATTTTCAGCTCCCCTGAAATTAAACTTAATATCTTATAAAATTCTATACATATAGAAAGTATGTATACGCATTAATATTGTAATTACTTTTATCATAAATAAATGTATAATAATATTACATACGTAATATAAAATTTATGTGAACTATGTCCAGGTAAATGCCATCATGTTTATTTTTGTAATTTCCGCAATAATTATTAATTTAAATTATACATTTATTGGAATGTTTATATATTCATATTAAATATATCTATTCCATACAGATAGCATTTATCTTGTCGTAGTAAATCAAATTTATTGTTGCTTTATTTATGTAAATTACATGAAATCGACGAACCATATGATAACAAAAATTGTTTATTAATTTAACGAATTTGATAGATGTTTAATTAAAAAAATTTTTTTAATTTGGATTTTATTGTAAATATGAAAAAGTCATTAATAATTTTAAGTTACTTTTAATTAAAAATTTGATGTTTAAAATAATCGTCAATTTTTCTATTTAATTTATTAAATAAGTCAGTAAAGATTCGAGCTTTGACTGAGGTAATATAGGTTAAATATTAACTTCTTGTTTGTTTTTTACATTTATTTTTACATTTACATTTTTAAAAAATTACAAATACTAATTTATTATGTACGAAAGCTCCCCTCGCGTCAAGTGGATGCTATGTTGATGCAGTGAATGCGTGATTTGTATCGATAGAAAGTCGAAATTATTTTACAATATCATATGAAGACTTATTCCTCGTCACTTTCTGTAAAGTCCATTTGCAAAGTCTTGTTTAGTATCTTGTTGGAAATTCTTGTACAGGATCAGAATTAATCCCGAGTTTTCTCGTCTTGCACTGGAAGTAATAATTTTGTCAATGAGTCAGACAATTTTATGCTATATATTTTAAAATCAAGTTACGAAATTAATTCAGTAGTATATTTTAACATACAATTTTCGTCGCTTTTTTTGTTTTATTAAATGTTCTCCCACTAGTAATAAGAATGTTAATAATAGTACTATATCTTAACAATACGAATTTAATATTATATAATTAATGTATGGATATACATATAATGATTATTTTTTTTAATCCAAATTGTTAAGTAAATAAATCTAAGCTTTATGCAAATAATTTGCTTATTTTTCGATGATTGCTCTAACAAAAAAATATGATTACGAATGTATGTATTTAATTTTTTAACTGTTATTTTAAAATCATTTTTAGGTGTTAGGTGGAGACATCCCGCCATTCCAGAATATTGTTAATTATTAATTTATATGTATATTATACTTTTCTATGATAAAATACATGCAGATATATTACGAGATTATATTTAACAAGTTTTGATTTTTGTCGATTTAGATAATTTTTTTATCAAAATACCTTATATTCTTTTATCAATGATATCGTGATTACATGAATTTAATTAAAAATGTGTGGATACAAAAAATGCGAGATAAGTCGAATGGATACCTTTATATTAGCGGGATATTAATAATTAAAATTTTGGGAAAATGCAGAAAAAAAAGATTGTTAAATTTTATATATGATAAATTTTTCAGAAAGCATACTTAGTTCTTTCGTTATTATCTCGTTATTATCAAGTTCGATTTATCTCGAACAGTTGGTACCCGAGATACTTTTATATTCATACATATATAAAATTACAATAATGCATGTATTTTATTATTATTAAATATATTCCTTCGTAATCACCATTCCATAAGGAAATCATTTTATCTTTTTATTTTTAATAAGAGATGATTTGTAGTAATGTGTGGCAGAACATATAATTTCCTCGTAAATTTTGATATTATATTAAAAATGCAATAAAAATGTAATTACGATGCTACCAAAATTATTTTTATCATAAGTGGTCTGAAAGATTTGGAATTCACATCCTTCTGTAATAAGATCGCTGGTGTTTGACAGTTGCTTAACTTTTTTTTGCGAATGGATCTTATGAATTTGACGTAGAATCAGAATATATCAAGTTCGCTTTTCTATGAAGATTTTTTTCTTCTTTGTATCGGATATTAACCTTATCACAACGTGGAGGGACCTTGATGTGATCAAATTATCGGAATAATTATCTTAAATGCGATGAAAGTCTTGTCGTAAATGTATTAATGACTTTTTATCACGATATTAATAAGTTTTATAATATAATCGCAAGTTAATAATTAATAGTAAGTACGATCTAATTGTTGTTAGTATTTTCATTCCACATTTATCAATATCATTAAACATTGGTTTAGAAAATTTGTGTTATCATATGTATTTTCGACATTTTCGTATATTCCCTCATTACTAAATTTTGTTACTTGTGCTCCTATAATAATTCTTATTATATTTCGAACAACATTTTTTGTTATACATTGTATTGTAAATAATTATTATTAAAGGATTACAATAAAAGATAATATTAAAAAGCTATGCAATGTAATTGCTAATTATTTTATTGTATTTCGCTAATCATAATGCAATATGATTTTAGCGAAATATAATAAAATAATTAAAGAAAAAAAGAGAGATATAAAATTAAAAAATAAATTTAAAACATACTTACCTGCAAAAATGGATTAAATTTAGTAACTCGTTTTTTTTACGGGGGAGTATACTTACAAAGAAAAGAGGACCGCCATTAAAAATTGATGGGGGAGAAAATTTATATGAATAAAAATGAATCAACCTTAGAGGTTGATTCATTTTTATTCATATAAATTTTCTTCACAATTTTAAATTAAATGTAGTTTGCTTATACAATTAGAAGAGTTCCAACTTTATTCAAATTGCAAATTGTAAATATAATTATAAGAATAAGAGTAGGGTAGAGAGCCTATAATCACAGTGGCGTCATACGAGAGATGTCAGACTGAGACCGTATATCTCTTTCTCTCTCGCAGAATTTCGCTAAAATATGACGTCATCTCTCGTATGGCGCCTCTCTCTGAGGCTCTCTAGGCCTCACTAAGCGCTCAGTGGCCTAGTTTCCATCGAGGATTTAAATTGGATCAGGGGATTAATTCAGGGGGTCGATTCTGTATCTTCAAACAAAGGAATCAATTCTATATCTTCAAACAAGATGAAAATTACAAAAGTGAGTAAATTTACTAGATGTTGACTGAATGAAATTATTAGTATTCTAGTAAAGTCATTCACCTGTGTAATTTTCACCTTGTTTGAAAATACAGAATTGACCCTCAGACTGTAAGAATTTCAACCTCTCAGAAATCATGTATTATCATGGAATATACAGTTTCTGAGAGGTTCTTATTTTCAGTTCTCAGTTCCCTGTTCCTTTTATTGTGCGGAGCCCCTAAGAACCAACCAACTACAGTCGAGCATTTCCTTTCGTTCGACTGTAACAGGGAAATACTCGACTGTAGTTGGTTGGTTCTTACATTCTGATCCGGGGATCGATTCTGTATCTTGAAATGAGGTGAAAATTACATATGTGAGCGAATTTACTAGAATACTAATAATTTCATTAGTCAACATCTAGTAAATTTGCTCACTTTTGTAATTTTCACTTTGTTTGAGACAGAATCAATCTCCTGGTTTAAATCCTCGGTGGAAACTAGGCCAGTGAGTGGTCGGTGCTTCTGGATGCACCTAGAGACCCTATGCAGTAGAGTCTCTCTAAATTTGACCCATGATACGACAAGTGTGGAATACCAAAAGTATAGAGTACTCTCGCTACAGCACGAGTCTACCAATCACTGCGTACGCGATCGTAGTTGCGCACGCTAACCTGTCAAAGTGCACTACAGTGTAGGTAACCTTATCAGAACATGTCATATGTACATACGTATCACACATTATGTATCACAAAAGAATACATTAACAAATAGTTATGCATAATCTGCCTATGGAATTACATTGTATACACTGAAAACCTAGTACAATTAAGTGCAGATGCGTGTGCAATACATGTCCAATCTACGGCATGGAAGGGACATGACATTAGTGTTTGGAAAAGTACGTGTGAGGAATGCAAAGATTACAGAAGTCAAATTTAGAAAGACTCTACTGTAGTTATAACAGAAGATGCGGTCGAGTTGCCGCTATGAATGTTTCGAAGCATTTTTGATTGGTCAATTAGTAAAATTCTTTCTTTCGAATGGTCAATCAAATGCTTCAAAGCATTCGTAGTGGCAACTCAACCGCACCCAGAGATTCGCAAAGTGTTACGTGATCGATAAATTTCTCTGATTGGCTGGAATAATTCGTTGTAGCTGCCATATTGAATTTACTATCAATATGTACACTCAACATCGACTCCTGTCGACTGTTGTGGATTATGGAATGAGGTTAGTAAACTCATCTTTCTATGATTTGTATGAATATTTATTTCTTGCTTTGGATTGAATGTTGCATACCTTATGTACAGAATTTACATTCATCATCATGCCAACAAATTGCACCGCATGTCGTTGTAGTAATAACAGTGTATTAAATGTGTATTGTCTATTATGTGTGTTCTGAAATCTAGAGATGTCGGATTGACAATTCTAACTTCAAATTAACAGACACGTTAACTCATTGAGAACAATGGTGATTAACAAGAAAGTTAATTTTACTGCTTTATTCAACGACAGGATATTCTTTATTCCACAATTGATTGCAGACAGACAATCCGACATCTCCAGGTTTCAGAACATACATAAATGTATGACAATAGGTATGGTCAACGCGATATTGCAAACGCTTTTTTAATTAGTCAGTTTGTAAAATTTTTTCTTGTAATTAGTCCATCAAACGCTTCAAAGCATTTGTAGCGAGACCACAGCCAATGTATAATTTGATGAAACTATTGTTCATAGTTACCATGTTCTACTAGAGTTTTCATGTTTCATATAGATTTTATATTATGCGTTTACGGTTTTACAAATTCAAATATGTTATCATCAACATTGGTAATGACCTCATGCTAGATCAAAGCGTTTGTTAGTTAATAATTTATGTAGTTTACATAATATTTGTCAATTACTTGACTCATAGCTCCTTATAGTAATTTCGAATTTTAATTTTTAAGTCTTCTAACTATACTAATTTAAAACTTAAAAGAGATATTAAAATATATAGTTGTTACCTAGATTCTTAAGCTAATAAATAATTGTAACTAAAGATTTTATCATTATATTTTATTTTATATTTTATTTTCACTGAAAAGACCATAGTAAAAGTTGAAACGTTTGATCTTATTTATGAAGATATTTTCTAGATGTTTTAGCTTTCATTTAATTGTAATTAATCCTTAAACCGGATAAGAGGAATCTCAAAAATTCACAGAGCAATTTTTGCAATATTTTTTGTGTTTTCATATTTTGTGCATGTATAGCGTTTTTTAACGAACTTTGCTAAGCATAAGTTTTATTGCCGAATAATTTTCTTATTTTTGGTAAGCTGGTTAAATTCCGAAAATCAATTTCTGATTTTGAATAAATCATTTTTTCTTTGATTTTTTGCATTTGTCGAAATTGAAATTTGAGTGCTATTTCACAATTTGTCTGAAAAATAATAGAGGCCTTCCAAACCCGAATTACCCGATTACGCAATAGATTCCGTTAAGTTAAATCATATTTTTTTGTTTTGAACGTTTAATTTGTTATGATCGTTATGATTGTTATGATCGATATAACTATGAAGTTGCTTGGAAGGCTATTTAAAGGTGTTTTGAATGATAAATATTTTATATTACAGAGCTGTCCAAGGTCGGTGCTTTTGGCATGAAATCGAAATGTGAGGTATTCACATCTATTACCGTTCCTACTAAGGAGTAGGAACGGTAGTAGGTGTGAAGTAAGGACTTCATTGCTGTTTTGTTATAACGTGCAACTCTCGATCTCAAGGATGATACTTGTTTGAAATCGCTAAAAGTTTTTGACTTGTGTCTCATTATGTGTTTAACAGTATTCTTTTATTCATATATTTATAATTAAATATGAATAATAATATTTTATAATATTATTAACAGAATACTTTTAACGATTTCAGTCAATAATAACTTTTAACGATTTCAGCTTAGTGTCATCCATGAGATCGAACATCGCGCGCTACGACAAAATAGCAATAAAGTGAGGAGTAGGAACGGTAGTGGGAGTGAATACCAACACATTTCAAGCCAAAAAGTGCCAAAAAATATCAAAAAATACGTGGACAGCTCAGTTATATTATGTATTATATTATATTGTATTTATTACCCCTATATTATGTTCATTATCTAACTACAAAAAATAAATGTTTTAATCAATATTTGTATTAGGTGTTGGAATTAATTCGTAGCGTTTTACAAGTGATGGGAAGTACTTTCATTAATGTATTTTTTAATGCTCATGTGAAATAAATAACATTCTTTCATCTTTAAAAACGCTACGAATTAATTCCAACACCTAATATAATAATAATTTTCTTTTTATATATAAAGTTTTGTATTTTTTCTGTATTCTATTAGTGCAATATTTCTCGGTATTTTAAGTAAAAGTATGACTATGTATATATTGTGTTAATACCAAAGCAAAAGAGTGATTCAATTATATTTATTATTACTGTATATTATTGAATATAGAAAAAAATAAATTTTTTTATAATAACTTTTTTCCTTTTTCTGTAATTTTTTTCTATATTTGGTATTATCACAAGTCACTTTTATTTAAAATATTGAGAAGCATTGGACTAATAGAATACAGAAAAAAATACAAAATTTTATACATGAAAGGAAAATTAATATTATTCAAAAATGGATTTAAAAATTTATTTTTTGTACTTAAGTAATAAATGTATCATATAGATAAAATATATAATGTTACAATATATTATATACAATATACAATATAGTAATATAATGTAATGTAATGTTATGCAATGTAGATAGTAATGTTATACTAATAAAAATTATATTATGCAAATAAAATGTTGTCTTATATTTTATGTATTATTTTTATTAAGTATTTCAGGAATTATATTTACATTTGTTATATTATATTAATGAGATTGCAAATACTAAATAAAAGCATATAATGTAAATACTATTTTGTGCATAATATTTATTGCAACGTTTTAGTTTTTTTACTACTTGCAGTCCTTTGAATATAATAAACTTGAGAAATAATTTAAGTTTATTCCAATATATAAATTTTGTAGTCTGTAAATAGATCACAAGACTCTTAATAAATTTATTCCCTGACAGAGACTGCCCAAGACGATGATAAGGACCTATTCTATGAGGCACTCGCCTCCACGCTATGTAGAATTAAAAAGTCTGACATAATAATAGTGATTGGCGACTTCAATGCCAAGATTGGTGCAGACAACACCAGCCTGAAGAGTATCATGCGCCGACAGGAACATTACTTTTTTCGTTACTGATAACTTTACTGATAACTAACTGCGTTACTTTTTTTCTTTGGCAACTATAACGGTAACGAAATTACATTTTTTTGGTAACGATAACAAATTTTACAATTACTTTTATCGTTGACACGATACGATTAGACATAAGCCACTCATAACGCTTGAGACTAGAAAGCTCCTCTGCTGTGATTGATAGTCATCGATTTTTAAAAAGTAACGAAAAGTTATTTTCTCAAATAACAGTAATTGTAATGAGTTACTTTTAAAAATCAGTAACTATAGTAATGATAATTTGTTACTTTTTCTACTCGGTAACAAACTACATAACTGTAATAGCATTTTTCATTGATACACACTCAATGCACTTTAAAGATGTTGTATACAAATCGACGTAAAGATGTACGTTTAATAAAAATATAGAAACAAATTAAATCGCGAAATCCTCAATATACTTATTATGGTATTTGATAAAATATACATTGTATCTTATTTTTACATTCAGATTAGATTAGTGTACAACAGTTTTAATATACACTAAGTATATTCAAACAAAATTAAACTGAAAAAGAAAGTCCCATTAAGCAATAGTTATCCTTTAACTATAACGGCACTTTGATGATTTTAAGTAAAGAAAAATGATTTTTATTTATTTTTGTTGTAATATTTAGATTTGATGAGGAAAATTTAGAAATTAAAAAAACATTTTAGAAAGCAATACTTTTATTTATAAATACAATCTATTTGATATGACATATAATTTTCATATAAATCTTCATTTGAGATAACATATAATTTTATTTAAATTTTTATTTGAGATAATACATATAATAATTATTCTCAAATTATTAACTATATACCGTGCCGCGTCATTAGTCTGCTATCTGGCATCACTGATGGAGGATTCTTTTGCCATCAGGTTTGCTATTTTCAGATTTTGTTTTTACAGATTTCTGTTTTTCTCTTGCAGACTTTTAAGCTATGTGCAGATAATACAGAATAGAAGTAAATGCGAAAACGAAAATATTCGTAATCATATTCAAAAAATATTCATTCAAATGGAATGAAAAAGTATTCATTCGTTTCTTGACGAACAAAAAAGAAGTATATTCGAATGGATATTTTCATCCATTTTTTATTCATTTATTCCAATATTAGGTGTATTCATTGGGCACACTAGTATACATATATACAAAGATGAATTTAGAAAATGTCCGTTGCGACGAAAAAATGTCGGTTTGAAAAGGTGAAATCATCCCTTACATGTGATAAAGTGCAGGTTTTCAGTTTTTTCCATTATATCTCGAAAATTATTCGAGACACCAAAAAATACAAAAGCTTCTCTTTCTATACAAAAGCTTTATAACAAAATTACTTCTATTCATTTGTGTCAATAATATTTTTAATAAACAAATGTTTTATATAAAACATTTTTTGATATCTCGAATTGTTTTTAAGATACAATGAAAAAAGCTAAAATCCGCATGATTTCACCCCTTCAAATCATTTTTCCACTGCAACCAATATTTTCTAAATTCATTTTTTTATGTAATGTAACCTATAATATATATATATATATATATATATATATATATATATATACAAAGCTTCATTAAAATCAGAATTTAACATTTAGTAATCAGAATTTAACATTGGTTCCCTTGTAAATTGTTATAAATATATATTTTAGTGAAAGAATATAATTATTGTATAACTAATTACCGCGTTGGATTAAGGTGATAGCTTTTGGGCTTGAAGATATTTCAGCCTGATCAGATAGGACAGCTTCCAGTGAAGGAGCTCCTCTATTTTTGGAGAAAGACGGACCTCGAATAATCTGAAACTGTTTCTTCTGGGAAGACAATGGATTACGTCTGAGTGTGTGATCGCTGGTGGATCTTCAATGGAGAATCGCCTCCCGAGTTATTATTATTAACTACCGCATTATTAACTCTCAATCGCCTATCATTTTTTAATTATTTTTTAGCTACATTCTTAAACAATGATTAGGACCAATTTTGTTATGTTTAAGATGCGAAATGTTTTTTCTATTATCAATAATTTTGCCGATGATAATCTAATATGAATATTAAAGAAAAATGTGATTCTCTAAAAGAAACACTTATATAATTCAAAAATAGCAGAAAACTCATCCAATGCATTTTTGTAAATAATTATCATAATATTTTTGTAAATAATTATAATATTTGTGAATAATAAAATTATAAAAATGCAACAACAAAATTGTAGCGACTTTTAGTAATCATTGTTGAGAAGTACAATATTTTCTAAGATGATCATTTTTTAAGGATTTCATTAAAATCTTTTAAAAATGATCTCTCAAAAACGTTCTGTAAGATGTTTTTTAAAAGAGCTCTTTATGATCAAGAGCTCTTTATTTATCAATTTATAAATGCTATTAATAAACAAATACGCAGTATTGCTACTAAATGGAGATCAATTTCTCGTAAGTAAGAAAGAGTAATACAGGCATAGCATAATGAAAGCTTTTCGTGTTATAAAACAATTTTTTGGATCAAGTTTTTAAAATAGAAATCTATGGAAGCAGATTGAAACATTTCAACGTATTATCATATATAATTCGTTTAGTTTTGTAAAAATTAATTCAGGGATCTATGATGATATTTATATATAGCATTTCTTAAGGCAAGTTTTCTTGATATAAGAAGTCAGATTTAGGAATTTTTTTAGACGTCAGATTTAGGAATTTTTTTATCATTTAAATGACATCTTTTTTTTTCCTCTAAAATTGACGTATTAGATAATTTATTGATATCATTATTTCATGTTACCTTCGAGACTGTATTGTAGGACATCTTATTTTTAAATTTGAGCTCTTGAAGAGCTTCTTTCTGATAACATAATGCTTATTGAGAAGCGATTTATTTTTGATGGCTAAACATTCTATGAATATATAAATTTATGTATTTGTATCGAAGAGGACTCCAAAAAAAGTCGAAACGTTCGATTGGAATAAAGACAGCATGCCTTAGCAAAGTAAATAAGTTTTTTATTTCAAAAATTTTTTATGTTTATTTATATTTGCGCTGTATTCTCATCCTGAATTTCTTTGTTATATTTTTTTAAATTATAAGACTTTAATTCATTTTTGAGATCTATAGAAAATTTCTTTTTAAACAGAACTCACTTTAATCTGTTAAATTATTAACACTATCATATAAATTTTATTTATTGCTATCATTGCTATCACAAATATTTGTTAACATAAAAAAAACTTTTTATTTTTAATCGCTATAATTGTTATTAAAAATTATTATTAAAAATTGCAGGTAATAAAATCTTGAAATTATAAATGTTTAACAATAATTTATAATCTGTCACATAGAAAGCTCTATGATAATTAACATTAAAATAAAGTATTTAAAAGTTCTTATTAATAATAGAAAGTAAAACAAACTAATTAAAGCACTCATCACTGTCATTTCAATATTTCTTATTGTCCAGGAAGGAAAAAAAGGAATAAAAAAATAAACTTTCAAGATTGTACGTCCATAGGGTGACTGTTCTTTTCTTTGCAGTAATTCATAATTTAAACAATTTTCTGGTCTTTCAGCCTTATATAAAGGTTCCTAAAGAACTACGTAGAGGCGTACCGTCTCAACGTAGATAATATGAGTGCAATAAATATTTATTGCTACGAATGCTATTGCAAATTCAGTTTCTCGAAGATTGGTGATACGTGGAAGCAACGCATATGTTTTCCGATACACGACAATCGACGAGATTAAACGGAATTTTTCATAAGCGTCTGACTATCATCTATACCCTGAGTTAAACAAATTTTATTCCCGCGAAACAGCGATAGGTAAGGGACGATAATAAGGGAGATGGACGATGTCGATAAATTCTTTCGAGAGTCGCATTACAATATTATACAGGTTCTATTAAGCGTCAGCGGTCTATGGCCCTATCATACGACAGGCAAACGCTGTGCGATATATTTCGCATTTCTACTTGTATTTGGATCTGGAATGACATTTGAGGTACACGATCATTTAATTATTATGACGCATTATATACATTTTTTAATTCTGCGATTTTGTTATCTGAAGACGTAGTGAACTTTATAAATATCAAACGTTTTTTTCGATAATTATATTATTGTTGAATAATAGTGGCAATTGTAAAATTTAATACTTTATAGTGTCGCGATCTTTTTCCTCGGCTATGACAGAGCATGAAATTAAAACGAATCAAATCGATTGCAAGCACAAATATCGCACAAGTGATCTACATAATATATAAATCCATTCTGAATGCAGGTGCTGGGTATAATTGAAATTTGGTCAGATTCTTTAGAAGTGATTGACTGTTTGCCGATGTTAGTTCTCAGCACGGTATCGATAAGTAAACTGATTTGTGCAATATATACGTTATCAGAGGTAAATAAAAATAATCTCTCTTATATGTATACATGGAAAGAACGGTTTTGCTAAAATATAAAAATTTAATTAAATTTAAATCTGAAATTAATTTTGTTAAATCATCGCAATAATTATGTAGTTCAAATTGGTTGCTGGAATGTCTAAACTTTTTGCAGCATTGCTCATTATGCTTAAACATCCTATATAATTATTTTAACAATCCAATAAACTATTTGCAGATCTATATAGCTAAATTTTTAGATATATTTCGATTAGCAAAATTGTTCTTTCCGTTTCAATTTAAATGACTGAGTAGAATAAGATTGGACAATAGTCAAGCAATGTAAAATCGTACTTAAATTGATTTCGAGCTGCAGATTAAAATACTTTTGACGAGAATGCGACAGTATTGGTATTCTCCAAAGTCGGATGAAGAGACTAGAATTCTGCTTTCATACGCATTGTATGGAAAGAAATTAAGCTACGTTTATACAGGCGAGTTGTTTCTCTCTGTATGTATATAATAATATAGGTACATTTTTAACAATATATTATACATACATATATTATAAATACATATACAGTGTGGGATATTTAAACTAAGGATTATAAGCTATTGTCAATTTTTTGAAAATTAATTTTACTACCCTTCGTCCCCCCTTCGACCATACTTCTTTTTGAACATATTTTATCGCAATGCATATTTTCATGGATATTATTGTATAACAAAAAATATTGGTACATAAAAGTATAACAATAAATATGTCGAATAGGGGAGACAATCCCGATCTTGATCTTGACATATGTTATCATGGTCACGACTCTGAATAACTTCCAACAAGTTTCAGCCATCGCTCGTTAAAAGTTATTTGTTAAAAAGTTATTAACAAAAAAGTTTGAAAAAATAATATATCATTTCTGCTGTAACGAAAGTTATAAACTCATGTAGAATCTGGCTTTGTGTTGTAAAGTGTATGCGTGATGCAGTGGGTTCCACTCCGAAAAAAAATAATCTAACCTAACCCATTTTTTATTTTCGCGCGGAAAGTTGTAAATTCAAGCAATGTTTAACATGGATTTACAACTTTCTACAAGTAGCGAGAACCACCCCACACCAAAATATGAGTTGGGTTATTTTTTTTCGGAGTGTAGCTCCCTGCTGAGGAACGGAACCCAAGTGTATGCATCTACGCATATACTTGATAACACAAAGCCAGATTTTACATGAATTCATAATTTTCGTTATAACAGAAATGTTCGATAATGAAATCGATAATGAAATCTAATGTATCCATATACAACCTTTACAACGTGAAACGATGGTAATGTAAGTTTCATTAAAATATAGTTGTGTCCAAAACTTCTCTTATGTAAAAATTCACTGCTTTAAAGAAATTGACTGCTTTAGAGGCGCGTCACTAGACAGAACATATGTCTACGTCAAGGTCATCGAGGCTGAGTCCCTTATAGGGACAATTATCGAATATTTTTATTTTTAAAGAAGAATTTTTGTTTTATAACACTACTGTTTTATGACACTACTTTTTTTTTGTTAATAACTTTTTAACGAATAACGAGTTAAAATTTGTTGGAGATTATTCAGGGTCATGACCTTTGCAACATATGTCAAGGTCAAGGTCATCGGGGCTATATATCTTCCTTATTCGACATATGTATTTACCAAAATATTTTTTATAATTCTTATCAAATTTTAATCTTTTTAACATTTTACATGTTACCTTGACATCGCGTGTACCTCTTCTTATCATGTTGATAAAATCACAAATTATAAGAGAACCTGAAACCGTGTGTTTTTTTTAATTATTAGGTGTCTTACTCAGTCATACTGTTGTTTTTCTATTTACAACATTATTAAGTAAATTACTCTATACGGAATCCAGCGAAGACGATCCGTCAAGTAATGTACATAAACAAGTAGGATTACCATATTATGTCAATTACATTTTGATTGATCCAAAAAAATATTACGTTCCAATTTTTGTACACGTTATCATATGTGTTATATCTTATACAATCTTGATGCTTACATTCGACGTCTTGTATATGACGCTCATTCAACATTGCTGCGGTTTGTTTGTAGCTTTGAGGTGAGTTTTAAATCATTGACTCAAAATTGCTTTTAAGTAATATCTGCGAATAACAGCAATCTTGCAGATATCGTTTGGAAAACGCATTTGAATGTGAAGGCAACGATTTGCAGATGTCTGCAAAGAAACTTTACTCGAATATTGTGTACAGTATTCGAAGGCACACAGAGGCGATACAGTTAGTACATATTTTCGTCATTACTTGTCATTCTGAAGCATACAATAATTTATATTTTTATACGTACTATGATAGATTTTCCCTTGCTATTGAATCAATACATAGAATACCGCTCTTCATACACGTCGGAGCTAATATATCGGTTCTGAGTATTTTAGGATTTCAGGTAATTTTATATATATATATATATATTCATTTGATAATTATATTATACATTGATTTTTAATTACATCCATGTATGCTTCTTTAGGTGATAACGAGTACGGAAGATGTGAATCACTTGTTGAAACACACTAGTTATCTAAGCGCACTTTTACTCAACACATTCGTTGAAAATTGGCAAGGTCAGAAAATAATAGATTCCAGCGAAAAGGTGTATGAATCCGCGTACGTTTTACACATATTACCAGAAATACACTTACTAAAATCATATATGCTCAAGTGAATAAAATAACAAGAAATAATAAAATTGAAAAATTTCGCGAAGTAATGTAAAAAGAATTAATGTTTTCTTTAAAAAAAAAAGAATAAAAAAGATAAGTAGATAGTTAAGTAGATATTAAAGATAAGTAGATACTAAAAGTAATAAATTTACAGATACAATGCGGAATGGTACAAAATGCCAATAGCGCAAAGAAAGCTTTTCATTATGATCATGATGAAAAGCAGAAAATCATTGAAAATAACCGCGGGTAATTTTGTTAACTTGTCATATGTAAATTTCAATGCAGTGAGTAAAACGATAGCTTAGTTATAATAGGGAAGACTAGGGACAGTTGTTACAATTTTTAGAAATATATTGGGCCATCTAAAAAGTATCCGCGGTTTTTTGTCACTAGATGGTGTTGACCATCAACACCATCTAGTGACAAAAAAACCGCGGATACTTTTTAGATGACTCAATACATACATTTCTTTATTTATAACATATATGTTTATTTGTTTTAAAAAATGCACATGATACAATAACTATTTAGGTTTATGATACTATTTGCTACTAAAAAAGTATAATTTCAGGCTGTTTACGAGTAGAATATCAAAATCCGAATTAGTACTTGTTCCGATTTAGGGCAAAATGAAACAGAGTTAGGGAAAATTGTAACATGCTTTAAAAATAAATTATCTTCATATATTATTGTTTTTAAATCAGTAAATTTACTATTAAAAAGCAACGAATTTGTTTTTTAGAGTAGAGAATTTGTTTCAAAAGAGTAAATTTGTGTTTCAGAACAGATAATTTTTTATAAAACAATGAATTTGCGTTTGTAAAGTAGTGAATAATATCTTATTACAATAAGATAATAAAAAATACAACGCATTCATGGCCATAGAGCATGAAAATGTGACCTTAGTGCATGCATAGCAGTATTTCGTGGCTGTGACAGATTTCTTAACCTGAATAATCGTTAACTTAAAATATTTTGGTTCATGAAACAGAGCGATACTTTTTTTTTGTCAGATTTTTATTTTTATGCGAAAACGCATCGATTATTCAGTATTTTTTTTTTTAAATTTGAGGTAAGCGGACTCTTCTTAACATTTATGGTTAATTATTTTAATGGTGTTACGATATATCCTGGCGATGCGGTACTATTAACCATGTTGTAAAAATTTATATAAATATATTTAAAAAAAAAACACTTAAAAATATCAAGAAAAGATATGCATATAGCTTGAGAAAACGTAAATTAGAATTAATAAAATAAAAACATGATAAAAAGCATTTTATTTGAAAGTTTAAAGCAAAAAAATATAACATCGTTACACTTATATGGCTTCTCTGAGCACTTTATATAACTTCTTTTACATGATTAATGTCATAACGCGATTAATGTCATGAGGCAAACGCAAGCTTCAATACTGACTATTTTTGTTCTTTATCTTATCTCTTATCATTTAAAAGATATATGCATTATTACAACTAACCTCCATTACAACTGTCCCCAGTCTCTCCTACATACAATTTTTCGATTAAAAAGTGTAAAATTTTGTCTAATTTAATTTAAGGTATTGCGTGCATCATCATCTTATTTTATGCTGCTACGATCCATACAGTACAAATTACAAACGTAATAAATAATACATATATATATATATATATATATATATATATATATATAATGTCAACATATTAATGTTCATACTTATTAATAATTATAAAATTAATTCACTTAAAAGGATGGGTATGAATTTTGGTTATGAATTATATGTAATGAGTTATATAACCTTCCAAATGAATTTTCTGTAATTAAAATAAAGTTGTAGAAGTGTCATTTTAATAACTAATACTCAACCTTAGAATTAATTAATTAAATAAATAGTGATTAATAAAAATAACAATAAATAATATAATTAAATTTTTGCAGTTTTTCTAAATTACAAAATCAGTTACACTAAAAACTCTTTAGATCCAAATTTGATACATTTCTGGGAAATATCCGGAAGTATAATAAATATTAAGATCAACGTTATAATGCAATGAAAAAAATCATGGGCTTAATATAAAAGTACTGCTTACTTTCTGGACAAGTTCATATATTCACAATATTTCTTATACATATATTTTTTTATATATAAGCTCATTTATAACAAATCGTTTTTTTTTATCATATATAATATTCTCATTGAGCACGAGCGTGGCATAGTAGGTGGCTATTCCAAAGATCCCGGGTTCGATCCCAGGCAGATTCAAAGAATTTTTCACGTACTTGTAGCTCCTCTTCAATAGTCTGGCAAACCATCAAGAGTATCTATTGCCAAGAAAACCTCTCAAAAACTGCCGTTCGAAACCAGCGTTAAAATTGTAAGTCCCGTATGCTCGGTGTACGATCCGCGTGTGCACCACATACGTATGAGATATCGAACAACAACGAAAGACGTTATAAAACTGAAAATATATATATATATATAATATTCCCATTAATATTCACTATATTTCTGTATATTTTCCAAAAATGTTTTAAACCTTTATCTAAATATCTTTTAATTTGGTTAACAATTTGCTTTAATTATTTTGCAATTTAAGAAAGTTGTGAAAATTTGTAAAATTTATGTGAAATTCGGCAATATTTATCGACATGTATCCAGATAGCATAATGTTAGCAGCACTAGCTCTGGCAGTACTATTAGCAGTATGCCAGCAAATTCGATCATGACGATACAGCAGATTTCTGCAATCTACTGCTCCCTCATTAAGCTTAGCTTCTAACAGCACAATTTGCCAAAATAGAACGATAATATTTACACAGAACATTTATCCTGAGGATATCCCAAATTGTTTCATAATGACAAAACGATCCCACCCCATATCTATCCGGAATATTCAAAATAAAATATCGCAAGATATCCTATCATATTCAAATTCTTCGACCACACAACACAGTTCTCCAAGAAATGTTCTAAGGATGCCCAGAGCATAGTAAAGGTTTGCAATTAGAGAGTGAAATAAAAGAGAAATAAAAGATTAGAAGTAAAGAATATACTTTGTCATAGTTGCTTTGGACATAAATATGACCTACTGCGTACCAATTAAGATATATTTCATATGAAGCTTACAAAGATTTTCAATATATTAAACTATACTAAGACTGTATTTGAAAAAATTATCCTATCCTAGAGTGTATCATCTTATCCTTGTTTAACATTAGGTGAACAACAAGAACAAAATAATATACAGAGATACTTGGGTAACGTTACTGAATGCGACCTAAGAATATATAAATTATAAAGATGTGACATATTATTCCAAATTAATTTTTTATTTCACTATATAATAATGGAAAAATAACATATATATTTCTCGTTTCCACAATACGATATCCTACACATTTCCCTTTTATTTTAGATAATAACCACATACATATATACATGCATATCAATATATCTACTGGTATTATCTTATATGGAATTTCTTGGAGAGAACTTCTTCTCGAAGATTATCTTTCGTGACTGAAGATTGTCTCGTGAATTGTTATGATCTCAAGAGAAAGAGAGAAAGAGAGAGAGAGAGAGAGAAAGAGAGAGAAAGGTTTGTTCTTTTTGTCTGAACTTTTGCAGTTTATCTTTCTTCCTTTTCTTTCTAGGAGGATTATCTTTATTAAATAAATGCATTTTTATTAAAAAAGTATATTTAATCAGAATAAGATTTTGTTAAATAGAATTATACTTTTAATTTTTTTGCATCTTATGTATAGTATTAATAAATAAACAATTCTTACATTGAAAGAATTGTTGTTTTCAAAAAATCAATATTCTAAATTTTCTATAGGAAATGTGTCAGACATTAAATTGCAGGTAGGAAACTACTACACATTTTTATTTTCACTAGTCGCGTTATGCAATCTTTATATTTGCCTTTGATGGAAATTTAAATTGATATAGATATGTCGCGTATGGTTTGATATAACAAATCGCGATGTATTTCTGCTGTGATTTTACTTCTACTTTTTGAAATAGCAGCACATACTTAATTTTTATCATGTTTTCGCCATGCAAGCATATAAATTCGATTTTGGACGACATTTACCAGTATAATATGATGATATTACGTTATGTTCAGTTTTGTTTAAGTTTCGGGTGATGTGTTGTGTCAGCATGCATTCCCAGCAAACGAGAATGGATTGAAACGGATTAAAATGGATTCAGATTTTCAGAAATACGGATTTATGTAGAAATACGGATAATGTTAAAATGAATTCTTTTCAATTCTGAATGCATTTTTATTCATTTATAGAAATTGCGTAGAGCATATCTCTATGCCTTTCGATCTAAAAATATTGTAATAAAGGCAATGTGATTTTTTCACCAAGAAATAACACTTTTGCGCAACGGACTGGAGAACAATTGATCAGTACAGCACAAAATATTAAAAGATAACGAAAAGAGGTCTTTTTTAAGTTGCCTTTCCGACAAAGCGAAAAGATGTTTAAAAGATGATGAAAAGACATTATTTTTAGATTGTCTTTTCAGCAAAACCAAAAGATGTCTATAAAATATATTTTAGTTCTGAGAAAGACAACTTAAAAAAAAAGACATCTTTTCGTCATCTTTCTATGGTTGTCATTTTTGCAAAGCAAAAGGTTGACTAAAAGATATCTTTTCGTATTGCCAAAAGACAACATGAAAAAGATATCTTTCCGTTATTTTGGTACTTTTTATCACTCATTTACGAGCTTATGCGAAATCGCCACCAGATGGACGTGATGGAGTTCAGTTTCCTGTATTTAAAAATCATACAGGACAGAATAAAAGATGCAGCATTATAAGAAATTTTACTCGTGTTTTAATGAACACTAATAAAATATTTTTTTGTAATCGAGTCTTCAAAGAAGACTATGATATGAAAGATAATGACTCTTGCACATAGAACATGACAAATATTGAAAATGGGACATATATTATCAGCAATTTTATTTCGTTTTATGTAAAAATTAATTTAGGAATTCGATATTATTAAATGTTATATTGTATCAAAATATAAAAACTAAAAGAAGTATTAAAGACATCCAAAAAATATCCAAAGTAGCTTTTAGTTATCATATGGATAGACTATAACTATAAGACTATGACTAGCAGTGCGACATCTGTTGTCTTTTAATCATCTTTTCGTCGACTATATTTTTTTATTAAAAGATATCTTTATAACAATTTAACATTAAAATTAAAATGTTATATTTATTTATGGCATTAAATTCTATCTTCACTCTTTCAATTTTAATTTCGAATTGACAAATTCAATATATTATCAATATTTTTAATTATTATTAACTACTCTAGCTATGTTACTATTGATTGTACATAAGATTTATGACTCCTGTATATTTTAAGTTACGACTATCAAAGTAAACAAAGAGATTAGAAATGGCTTTTTGTCAATGGATGTTCATTATTCTATAGAAGAAAAATCGTTGGACAACAAAAGATCTCACAAAGAGTTACAAATTCAATTTCAGTTTTTTATGGCAAATATATGTAGTTTTGAGTTGTAGAATGAGTTATAGGAATTTATCGGTTAAAGAAATCTAAATTGGATTGTATGTATTGTACATATTCATGATGATCTAATATAAAGTCGAAATATTTATGATTGTTTATTTATACAATATGTATATTATGTTATCAAGCAACAGTTTTATATAAAATAGTTTTATTGCTTGTCACTAAGAATCTGTGTAGGTTTTAATGCTCCTTTCTTTAATTATTTATGTAAGCTGATATTGAATAATAATTAAATAACATTTCTTTCATTGAAAAAGGTATCGAAATGGAACAGTGCAGAGGGCGAAGAAAGAAGACGGAAGAGTGGAAGGGGGCAATTCATTAAAACTGCCGAAGGCGGTGAACGATTATCTGTAGCCTGTACTTGAAGCCACGCATTAAATCTACGTTATTACAGGTTATTACCGAGTAATGAGAGACTTTCTCGCGCCATTTACGTATCTGGCCTGCCGATGCAATTCCGCCCTCCCCCCTCCCCCTCCCTCAACTCCATCATATGCATTCCATCCCTTACGTGACTTCAACGCGCATTGAAACATCTAACGCGCACGAGTACACGATTTAACCGAGCAAGTTATGTCTCATAAATTGATAAATCAAACAAATTTTCTTGGGTACAACAAAAAATATGTATTGCCTTAATAATATGTTTTATTGAAATTTTTACGTCTTATTGAAATTAAATTAATTGTGCCTTATATTGTAGATAAAAAATCTGCTTTACACTAAATTAAGAGAAGGTTTTCTACATTATAGGAGGCCGAAAACAAGGTGGTCTTTTGTAATTTTTTTCATAAGAAAGATTAATGTTTATCAATTTCAAACTTTTTGCATGTTTTAATATATGTTTTATACATATAAATACATATAAATTATAATTATTGTAGAGTACGTATAAATATTTATGTAAAAAAAGTATTTTAAATAATAAAAACATGAACATTTAGTTTGGCGGTTCACCACGACGTAACAATTTTGTGTACATCCTAACGGCTGTAATTTTTGCCTGAATCAAAAAATCAAAAAAGATTTTTAATTTGTATAGAATATCATCCTACGTAAACCTAAAAAATTTGTTTTAAATTACAATTTTGTGCGACTTTGAAGAAAAAAATTACTTCATTTTGAGGCAGCAGCCGTTTGTTTATGCAAAAAAAATATTGATTTTTATTTAATTTTTTAGGTTTACATACGAGTAGAATGGTTGATTATTAACTAAAGAATGAACTCTAAAAGAAGTCGATCGGACAAATACTTTTTTCTCAATCATGTACACAAAATTGAAGAAAATGTAAAAAATGATTTCGAGAAAGGATTTCGAATTTCACTCTAAAATTTTAGGGACACATTCCATTCTCGAAGAGGTACTATTGATTCATGAAAAAAAAAATCGAATTTTTTTGCTCTCTAATATAGGAGATCCCTTTAAAACCTATAAACGAAGCTGGATCTTAGCTTAACCCGGGAATAGACGCGTTTCAAAACTAACGTTAGTAGGCGCGTCCTTTTGAAATATATTTTCGCACATATATGTATTATAACTAGAATACATATATGATTATAATTACTATAAGTAATAATTAATAAGAAAATGAGACTACAAACACTAACGTTTACATACTATTGTGTACCGGGACTATTGTGTTTCGTCACGGCTTGGGTGTTGCGTCATTCCTAACTTTTATCAAGCTGCCGAGCTTTTTCGTGATTGTTTCCTTTTTTTGATTTGTTACCTGCATTTTCGAACTAGTTTATGGCCGGACCTAGTTTAAATCGACCGTTACAAACATATCCAATTTTATGTAAATATAAGCGTATTTACGTTTCATCTATTTTCGCACACTATACGAAAAAACATTAACAAACATTTACGTAAAAGTAAAAATATAATAGTGCCAATAAATTGAAATAAATAGAAAACGGAAAAGTACGGCAAAATAATCATAGCGCGACTACTCGTGGGTTAAAAGCTTAAATAATATATCATATCCATGTGAATTTATGTACTACATATATGTGTAGTCATTTAAACTGCGCGCCGAATTGGTTTTTCGATTTAGAAACGCAACTGAACTACTGCAGTAATATCACAAATTAAATTGATAAGTAATTCAATAATTTAC
Source organism: Acromyrmex echinatior (assembly GCF_024713525.1). Classification (NCBI taxonomy): domain Eukaryota; kingdom Metazoa; phylum Arthropoda; class Insecta; order Hymenoptera; family Formicidae; genus Acromyrmex; species Acromyrmex echinatior. The sequence continues at coordinate 3,059,572 of NC_141865.1, read as the reverse complement.
TCAATTAGACATCCCATTAAAGAGATGTGCTGGAAATCTGTAAACAAATGTATTGTGTAAAATATTACCTCCACCGGAAGTCGAATTCGAGGTAATATATTTTTTGTAATGATTATTAAGTTTTACATTCTTGAAGCATATAAAATCTTATAAAAATGGAAAAGAATCGTTGATATATGTGAGCGGTAATTGTTATTGTTCTAAATTAAAGGACAATCATTCATCGTTTTTGCACAGAATTTGTAACTTTTGTGTAATACCAAGATAGTTGAGATAACAAAGAAACGTAACAAGTATTATGAACGTAACAAGTATTTATTCACAATTAATGTACGAAGAAATTTGATATATGTAAGAGACAGAGTTATTTTTCGTGCACGTGCATATTCTTAGCAACAACTATGTTACTTTTCAAAAAGAGATTTGATACAATTATATTAAAGATCTGCATGTGTTTGTAATGTTAAACTCTTCTTAAAGATTTTATAAGAGAATAATATATAAATTTTAAATATTTTTTTTATGTATTTGATACACTTTTTATCTTTGTAAGTTTCTTTTATATAATACAAATCTTTTTCAAATCTACAATTTCAATGTAGATTTGGAAATATAATGCAAAAATCTAGAATTTCTTATAAATGTTTTTATGTGCGCAAAATGCATAAAATAAATAAAAATATTTGATAAAATACGTTTACAAGTATAATATAATAAAGTTTTCAAAAGATTGTTTTGTTTTGTAGGTGTTCTAACTTTTCGCAGAAACAAATCTCAATTAGGTGAATTTTGCACATTCTCAAGTTGTACATTGCAGAAGATGGTATTCGAGATAGAAATAGCAAGCAAAAAACAGAGATTCCCGCGTTTGATGCTCCGTCTGATGCGCGGCATATGCGCGACTAATTACAATCCTCTTTGATGGTTCGCCGCCGCCTTAACCCCCTCCATTCTTTCATCTCCGTTAGTCCCTGTTCCATCTTTACCAGCAAACGCGCTGGTAAACGCACTCCTATATGCTTTTGGATCTTATATCGGGCTAATAAAAGTATATTCGTAGTAAATAATAAATTCGAGTTTGTGTTTGTGTAAACGCGTCCGTGAGAAATAGTTATTAATTGTAATTGTAAAAATATGTCGTCCTTCGATAAAATTAAGAATCGAAAAAGGACAACGGATATTGAGAGCTCATCAAGAAAAAAGCGTACGCCACGTATAAAATACGCACAATTAGCATTTTCGCGTTTGAAAGGAAAAGAAAGCGTCAAAGAAAGCCGAAGGCCTAGCCTGTCTCATTGTAGATTTCTTTATTCTATGCTTCACAGTCTGCGCCGAAGTAAACCAAGGTCGTTCTTCGATGGGCGTAACAGACCGCGTTAGCTGGACCCAAAAAGGTCCAAAGAGACCGACTGTGGAAAACCCGAAATCGTGTTAACACGCATAATGCTAGACCATAACGACTCGGCTCGCCGTTTTGAATTCATTGTCCGCTTTTCTCCGAATAAAATATCAGAACTGATCTGTTTTTGCCGTTGGATTGGCAATATTTCTTGGATCTACTTCGTAGCATCTTTATAAAAAATTTTATTCAATCAGGAATGTTTAGATTTTTCATAATTTTTGTAAATTATAGTGATTTTGTAATTTTGAAAATTTTCTCACTTGAACTACCTTCTCTCTCTCTCTTTCTCTCTCTCTCTCTCTCTCTTTCTCTCTTTCTCTCTTTCTCTCTCTCTCTCTCTCTCTCTCTCTCTCTCCTTACTTTTTAAATTTTTTACTAAATTTTTTACTTTTTAAATTTTTGCGAAATGTGTGTATGTGTTATAGTATTACAAATTTCAAAATTCTATCATTATAAAATCATTATATTTAAGAAATAAATTTGCATCCAAAATTACATATATATTTTTTTATAAATTTTTTTTTCTTTAAACACACATACACACAAAGAAATTGAATTCATTGTTCTTTTCAGACATCTTAAAAATTTATTACATATTTCTGCGAAGTTTGCAAATCTCATTTATAAAAAACCATTAACGTTAATTTTGTATTTATCCTTAAACGTGTCATCGAATTTATGTATATTAAATTAATGTATCTCACAGAAAAAAAAATATCCTGCTGTTTCCCTGCGGAAAAATGACAGAAATTCATCGGCGACACAGCTTAACGTTCAGCGCTCTCTTTGTTCCTAATTATTATGCCCGCAGCCCTTGCGGGATCGGTCCCATAATCCTCGGCGCATCGGCGGTCGAGTCAAGATAATAGGGCCCGCCGTGACGGCGGCCGTGGCGGCAAAAAGTGAAAGGTGGGGGAAGAGAGTGCGGCCGAACAGGCGCGGAATTACCCGAACGTCTGCATCTGCGACATTGCGTGACCAGCGTAAACTTGGCGTTGCATCTCGAGCTGATGTTAGTCAACTTCAGTCGACCGTCGACTGCCGACACGGATGCGTTTAATGGGGTACCGCGTGTCGCGATCACGTGACCTTGTCAGCGCGAGTGTATATATGAATTATATACATATTATTACTATTTATTATATGCAGAACAAAATGTGAATATTATTGACATTGAAAATGGTGCTACGTATTGTGGTGCTTATCCTTTCGGCGGCGTTGGTCCGAGGTTGGGGCATCAACCACGCGCATCCCGGAACCGGCGCCAAATGCGAGCGATTGAACGTATCCTTTTGCCGAGGATTGCGTTATAATATGACAGCGATGCCGAATTTTATGGGTAACGAAGATCAACGGCAGGCAGAACGAGGGGTAACTATGATTCTTGAAATGCCAAACTATTTTCTCGCTTATATTTTTATGTCGGGAAAATTAGAAAATATTCATCATGAATGCTAAAAAATGTGCTTTCTAACCCGAAAAAATTTGAGATTTTTTTATATTATAAACACAATGTATTACAAATTAAAATCTTTTTTTTTTTAAAGGAGATTTACGTTAACAAGCTAACGGTTTATATTAATTCTCAGTTTATATTATACACTCTGGAGAATTGAAAAAATAATATGTATTTTAAATAATATTTCTTGTATAACATAAAATAATAATTGTTTACATTTTATTATAAATAATTTCTTGGCTGAAACTATGTTATTACATATTAATTTCTCGGTGCAATTTTCCTAAAAATAAAATCTATATAATTTGCAATTATTTATTAAATGTTTAAAATATTGTTAAAGTAATGTTTGCGAAATGTTCAGTCACTTTGAAATAAAAAATAATACATTAAATATGCTGGGTCTTAATAGCTCTCGGGTGGGAAGCAGGTAGAAAAAGGGAGAAAGATTTTCATGGCAACGAGCGTTAATAACCGATCGAAGATCAAAGAACGTACGTCCGGCTCTCATTAGCAGCGATAAGGCGAATCAAAGTCGCTGAACCGCAACGTTATGGGAGGGAGAGAACGAGAAGGGGGGAGGATAAGGGGAGAATACCGGTCCCTTTTTCTCCGAACAGGATACATCCGATACATGCTTCTCTCCATAGGAGACATAATTAGAAGCCGTTTTCTCGTCTGTGGTCGCGGATTACTGGATTTCTCGACATCAATTCAATACTGATTTCCGGTTAGATTCCACTTTCGCGGAATGTCGCTATCAATTAGTGATAAAAATGGAACCTATTCGCATGTAATCATTACAACGTTCAATATAGTTTTTGTAAATTAATTTTAAATGAATTTATTTTCAATCAATTTTCTATATAATCAATGTTCTAATCTATTTCTCTTGCGAGCCAAAAATATGATAGTGGTATTTATTTATATTAACCCTGACTTCTGTGGATGAATTTTCATCCAAATTCTAATTTTCCTTTTGAATGTCATTCAGGATCATGCTCTGAATAACATTTGTCAAGATCAAGGCTATCATTCAAGATTATACCTCTTATTTTTCATTTTTGTTACAAAAATGTGTATTGATCTTAACAAATGTTATTCAAAGTATAATTCTGAATAATATTCAAGAGGTTTGATCGGACACCTTGGGTAACATTGGCAGTACTGTAACTTCCAAGTCTCATAACTCGAAAAGTACTTAATGAAAAAATATTTTATTATAGTTTTGGAGAGCTTATAAGATAAAATACAAGAATGTACAATAAAAAATAGGACTTTCCATTTAAAAAAAAACGGTCTGACCTTGATGATGCCACCCAAATTTATATCAATAGTACCTTCTTATGTCTCCCTCCGAACCGTATAACTTTTGTTCTTTTCGATTTTTTTTTGTGCATGCGTTAACTGTAGCCAGAAATATGGCGGCCTTTATAGTTGACGAATTAGGTTACGAAACGAGCTCAACACAAACTCTAATTTAAGCATTTGCTTTAGCCAGTGAGTTCTATAACATATGAAGCGAGTTACAAGAGTGTCTCAGTTCCTAAACAAGGACATTCAAAATTGCTACTGTTTTCTTCATCAGGAATTCACTGATTAGTTAATGTTGTTTTATTACCCTAAGTGTAGAAAAGAGTCAGAAAGACCTGCATTATTGCTTGCCTTTCTTTTCTCCAAATCGCAGTTTTCTATAGTTTAGTATAGGGAAGGCTCGCTTGAATATACATCTCACATAGCATGCTTTATCTTATATAGGGATGTCTAACATCATTTTGGGATATCGCGATAATGTTGTCATATCCATGGATGGTCTCAGTTATTCAACGGATTCCAGGGGATGTAAAAGTGTCCGTATGTGTGAAATCCCACGGATGTCGTCTAAGAGACATCCAAGGAACTCCATATCACAAATATTATATATGCGTGTTTATATATGTGGTTGTTATCTAAAATAAAAGGGAAATGTTTTATCATTATTTTTGGAAGCGAGAAATATATTATATATTGTCCCATTATTAAATAATAAAATAAAATATTAATTTGAAATAATATGTCACATCTTTGTAATTTACAGTAAGTCAAGTAAGAGCGTGGTCGAGTTAATTTATAAAAAACTGTGTTGCACCATTTTCATGTTATTAGCCTTGAGATAGATTCGAATCATACGATATATCTAAACCTTTCTGCTTCAATTTTGCTTGTCCTTGACGCAGTGTTAAGCCAGAAACATTACTCGAGTGCCTCTATATATCAGTTTGTTCTTGTTGTTCACCAACGTTAAACAAAGATAAGATGATACACGGAGGCATCCGGGTAATGTTTTCGAATACAGCCTTACTATAACATTTAGTATAATAAAAATCTTTATAAGCTTAATAAAGTTTATTCGCGTTTCTTGAAATCCCCCAAAATTTTTGCACTTAAAATGAGATGAATACAGAGTGTAACTAAGAAAGCTCTTATACATGGAGCATACAGGAAGAATCCAAGTCTAAAAGTCCTTCGTCATTTTTCTGAGTTCATGTTCATTACTGTACAGTATTAAAGTTAATGAATTAGCGCCCGTCTGTAGGAGAAAAACGAGAAAGAGAGAGGGATTGATGATTACAACTACTTCGCTGCTCATTGTTGTTCTTCTCCCGCCGCATATTCAGTTTCATTCCTCCTTGCTACTTCCTGTCCCTGTTTTCCTTTATAGACGAACGCTGATTCGCTAACTTTAACATGTATTAGGTGTTGGAATTAATTCGTAGCGTTTTTAATGAAAGAATGTTATTTATTTCACATGAGCATTAAAAAATACATTAATGAAAGTACTTCCCATCACTTGTAAAACGCTACGAATTAATTCCAACACCTAATATAATAACAGACATAAAGTTCAGATCAAAAAATGACTCAGGACTTCTCAACTTGAATTCTTGTTCTATATTTCATGAAATGCTCCATACATGTTTTTTTAATTACACCCTGTATATTCGAGCGTTGAAAAGAGAAAAAGCGAAGATATTTTCATTCTTATCCAAATGTAAAAACATGTTTTCTTTTTTAAGTAACATATCTTTGCTGTCATCAACACCAGTGGAGCGTCTTTTTAGTTCTAGGCAATAAATTTATATATACCTCGACGAATTGTTTGTCCGACACTTTCCAAAAAATATTGTTTTTACGCAATAAAGATTTATGAATAAAAGTGTGAATACAGTAGAACTCGGATTATCATTTTTTTTATTTTCCAGATTATCCGATCTCGTTATTGAATTCTCGTGATGATAGTATTATGTGCGATAATTTTGAGCATGCATTACCATTATGAAAACTCGATAATGAGGTCGGATAGAGAATTCGGGAGATGAAAAAAACAATATTAGATTAATCCGGGTTCTACTGTGTATTTTTCATAACTTTTTATTGCAATTTTTTATTGTAATTTCTTTTAAAAATTGTAAGCAATCTCAAAGATAAAAATAAAAATAAAATTATCTGGAAACTTTTAAATAAAGATAAATTTATCTAGATCATCAAGATTAATTAAATTAAAATCATCTTTATCTAGGATAAATTTCCAAATTAATTTTCATTTCATATCTTTATCTAGCTAATTTTAAAATCGTTTATGCATAATACTGCACTCGATTATACATGTACTACATACAACACACACGCACGCACGCACATGCGGACACTGTATTTATATATACATTCATTTACGTACACATATACATATACGACATAAGGAAAGAGATATTTATAGCCGAGGGTTCACTCTTGCTCGCTCAGTTTTATTATCGTAATAACGTTAAGGCGGCTTCCTTTGAAGATGCCTGAAGCGAGATAGCCCTGACGAGTAAAACTACGTATTTTTGTAGCAGCTGCGTTCCCTATACGCACGTGTGCGTGGCGCGCGTGAAGGCGTGTTCATGCGTGTATGAGAATATCGTCGGTGGATGCGGATTTGATATGTGCTTTTCACATGATGGGCCGGGCGAATGACGATAATGTTGGATCTATGTAGAGGGAATTTGAGAAATCCTTAATTCTTTTTTTAATAATAGGTTATTATAACTTATAAATGCCAGGCAGACTTGACATTGAAAAAATATACATAACATTAAAAAAGAATAGAAGGGTTATATAAAAGATTTCTTAAAGAAATTTTTGTTTATAAATATTATTTATTATAGTACTTATATTTATTATTTAATTTGTTTTATATTCTAATTTAAAATCTTAAGAGAAATTTTGAAATTTCAAAGCTTTAATAATTCTAGAATTATGTATCCTCCAGGAAGTCAATTATCTCGAAAAGAGGTGAAAATTGTAAATAAGCAAAATCACAGAAAATTTATAATTTTATTAATCAACACTTATTGAATCTGCTTCCTTTTGTCATTTTTAGCTCGCGTTTCAAAATACACAGTCAATCTCCAAAACTCATAATTTCTTTTTTCATTTTGAAAAAGCTTAGCCAACTCTATCGAAGTGTAGAACTTGATATGATTAAGGTTGAAATGATCCTGACATTCAAGGATAGAGTTATGGAATTTTCAAAAGAATTTCGTTATGAGTTTCGGTGATTACACGATAACGATTCGAAGAATCGTGGAACGGCTTTTACAATCATCAATGTGTACTCGTGATGACTTACACACGTGCGTTTATCAGTGTCACTAACAGATATTCAACTCGCAAAGACTTATCGACGGCGCGGGCGTGGAGAACGGAAAAAAAGATGCAAAGGCTAGGTGAACAGTAGAATAGAAGCGGAGAATGAGATAGCGACATTCTTTAAGCACCATACATGTTCTCCATACATGATTAAAGTTGTAGCAATTTTATTTCGAAGACTTGTTAATATTATGAGACACTGGCGAATCCGGGGGGGGGGGGGGGAAGGCATAGGGGGCCATAATCCTCCCCTTGAATTACATAATATAATGTTACAGAAATGACGACTTCTATGTAAAGAATGACTTTGTTGCAATATAAATAAAATACTATACGATTCTATTCTCACACATTTCGATTAGGAGATATTAATGATACGTAAATTCGTTAAATTAAAATCTGGAAATTCTCGTTCTACACTTTTTGTGATATGATAATTGGCGGTGTAACTTTATTATACGAGGCACCTTCACATATGAAAGAACACGTTTATATATAATTATATCATACGGCGGTTGAATTTAATGTCAGCTATATATAATTCTGCGTTTTAAGAATATTGTGAATTTACTGAGGATGGCCAGATTGTGGCCGAAACGTCTAATGTTTTAATTAATGTAATGATTAAATATCACAAACTATAACTTGTGCGGTTTTTTATGCTCTTCTTTTCATACGTTATAAATAAAATACTAAAAAAGTATAATATCAATCGTTTTATGAAAGCTACAAAATCAAGCTACCTATAAATGAAGCTGAATAATATACTGTCAGTATACATGTGCGAAGATAAGCGACGAGTATCAAACCAAGAAATCTTAATTAATTATATTCGCAATTGTTATTCACAATTATAATTCATACTTGTTATAATTTTTTAAATGTAAATGTAGTTTAAAATTTAGGAAAATTATTTATAAGACAGAAGAATGACAAGAAAGTTAATGATGAATTAGATAAACATTGTATTTAAAAAATCTATTGAAGATGGTAATAAAAGTTGAAACGTTTAGATCTTATTATATTATGTTATGAATAAACAATACTAAATATTCATAATAAAAACCAGCGTTGGCTTATATGCTCATTTAAATATTGGATTGACATAGAAATTATTCAAGAAACAGTGTCGAATAAGTTTACCAGAAATAGAAAATGTAACTTAAATATTTTATTGTAAAATGTTATGCCTATTTATTATTCTTTTGCTGATAATTTTAATTAGAATGTTTTATGAATTAAATATTTATATAGTATTTTCTCAATGTAATATTAATGATAATTTAAATAATCTATCTTTTCGAATTTGTTCTTAAAACAAATTTCGCTTGCAGCGCGCAAATTTAATAATAAGTAATAAGAATGGAAAGATACGAGATGTAAAATAATTAAATTTTCTCTTTTTCTTTGTTACTCGTTCATTACAATTGGCCTATAATATTTCAGCAATCTAAAAATCAATCTAAAAATATATAAATCAGCCAGTGTCTCCTCTTCCCTTTGACAAATGTCTAGATCTGCCCTTGTTTGAACTTTAGTACCAAGGAAACGATAATCTAAACGATAAATAAAATTTCACGAGCAAAAAGAATGAGCAGATTTTTAAAAATTACCAAAAATAACTATCCTGAAATTAGATTTCGATAATTATGCGGTACAATCTCGAGTACAACGGAATCAGTCCCGATGACCTTGATCTTGATATATGTTATCAAGGTTATGACTTTAAGTGACTTCCACCAGATTTAGCCGTCGCTTATCTATTAAAATGTCATTAACAGTTTTGTTATACAAAACAAAAATTCTCTATTTGAAAATAAATTTTTTGCTTTAAAAACAAAACTTTTCTTTGAAAACATTTTCTTATATAATTTTTTAATGCAGAGAGTTTGTTTTTAAAAGAAAATTTAACAGAAAATTTCTGATTTTATAACGATTTTTTATTCAAAACGAGATCCACCTCACATTCCCTCTGTCTCGGAACGTACTTTCCACGCGAAGTGAGATCCATCCCTCCACCCCCTTGCCTAAGGGCATAATGATGTTTCGTGCGGATGAATCTTCGTGTGGAAAGTCGAATGCCCTTATACAGGGAGAGAGGTGGGATTGGACCTCTCTTCGCAGGGGAAGTCGAAATGCTTCTAGGTAGATAGGGAGGTAGAATGGACCTCACTTCGCGTGGAAAGTTATTACGTAAGTAGGGGAGAGTATAGGATAATTAATTTAACATTATGTATGTGGTAAAAATAAGACGTTATTTTTTAAACTTTTTTTGTTGATTAATTTTTAATGAATACGAGCAACGGCTGAAACTTGTTGGAGGTCACTCAGGGTTATGACAATATATGAGTTAAGGAGTTCTGCTGTACTTTCTACATAATTATCTATATTTCTAATTTAACTAAACTATATTTAATCAATCGAATATAGTTAAATTAACATTTAAAATATGATTTTGTCGAATGATAACAAGTCAGAGATATGTTCACCGTGTTTTTCAATCGATTTATTTGTTTGTCCGAAATTTCTTTTTTTTTTTCATCTATACACTTTCGTAAAAAGACAGATATGTTTCAATCATAATCACATGTAATTGGTAAAGATAAAAATCACATATGTATACGTTATATTATGCTCATATCAAATTATAAAATCAAATTATAAAATCAAATTATAAACGCATTAGAGAGCAATTGCATGTAATTGTAGTTATACCAAGTTGCATCTGTATTAAGTTAGTTATGGATGTATTTGATTATAAACGCAAATTGGATTATAATTTAAACACTTCACGCAAAAGGTAATTGTAGATAATTATACGTAAGATTAATATCATAGTTAGATGTTGTATATCGTGTAGATGTTGTATTACTTGTGAAATAACGGTAAAGTTATTTTACAATTAATCTAATGTATAACGTATATTTGATCGCGTGAGAATTTTCAATTACAGCATGGCACAAGTATATCAGAATAATATAATAGAATATTATATTATAATACTGTGTTATTCTAATTTAAGCGACTTTAGAAAGAATTCTGTAATTTAAAATTGTAAAACCCATTTGAAGCCTTAGGAGATTAATTCCATGATGCTCGTTATTTTTTGAATAATTTTTTTTTACAATTAGAATTTTAAGATTTTATATAATTTTACACACACACAATGCGATGTGAATCTTTTAGAATTTTATTCAAAATAGAAATTATAATAACTTTCAAAAAAGATAATCCATTCTTTTTAAAATTATTTTTATGCAGCCACTTATGAACTATCTTTAATTATCACGGGGAAAAAATTTGGATTAAATGACATTTTTCCAAAAGTGGAGGGGATAATATTGGCACCAAAAATATCTAGGCATTACAATTAAATTTTCTATTCGAATTGATAACATTGTGTAAGTTGTAAATCTGGGTGTTCTAACAACGTACACAGTGTAATACTATGTCTTACACGAAGTATTCCAATTGTGACATAGTGTTACACTGCTCGATACTAAAAAACTAAATACGAATGTAAAATATGTTAATGTTATCAACTTTTCATAAAGTTGTTTAATAACCATACTTATTTTCAGGGCTGGATAATATTTAAAATAATTTCCAATCAATGAGATTGAAACATATTTGTTTTTGCATTATCTGTTAATTATTATATTAAATTTGAATTTGTTTGGCTCGTAACTCTTCGTATTACATTTTTTTAATTTTATATACTTTGAGCCATATGATATTATGTATTAAAATAATTTCATTTTAAATATGTATTTAAAATGGAAATGGCATTTTATTCCATGATTAGCTAAAGATTTTTATGAATATTTAAATAAACAGATTTTTATGAATATTCAAATAAAATTAAACTATAAAGAGAGAATTAATTCCAGATAGTCCATAAATATTGAATCTTAATAAAAAATGAATGTTCCAGCTTCATATAAGGTACTATATACATTTCTAAAAATGTATATTATTCTTAATATCTAATTTTGAATTTCATAATCGACGCTTCTCATATTAATTTGATTTATTCAAGTAAACGATCTCGTTTCCAAATCATGATATTAAAAATTTTAAATATTCCCATCAGAAATAGTTTATTTATAATACTGTAATCAGGTTTTTGAATTCCATTGACAATGGATTTCAAACATAAAATACTTTTAAAAAATATATATTTTATATATTTTTATAGTAGGAAAGTTTTTACGAAAAACTATATATAGATTGAAACAAGATCTTAGGACGGTATTCATAGGCGATTCTTATTCAAGGCCGTCTTAAGTCAGTCTTAAAATGACACAAACCAATCATACAGGATCATATTAGCATCTCAAGACATTACTTAAAACGATCTTGAAATAAAAATGGATTATGAGTACCAGTCTTAGAAATTCTTAATTATTCATAGATATTCATAATGGGACGTAAAATAGTATTGTTTGTTTGAAAAACCAAGAAATCCTCCGCCCACAAACACCATTTTACATCTCACTACGAATATCTACGAAAAATTAAGAATTTCTAAGATCTTATCTCAATTTATATATAGTTTTTCTGTACTTTTTCGTAAAAATTTTTTTCCGCTATGACAAAAAAAATCACTTTGCATTCGAAAACCATTTAAAATATTTATTTATCCATTTTACATTTAAAATGGATTCAAAAAACCTATTTTGTATTTTGCATTTTAAATATACTTTTTAAAAGTATTTTACAATTAGTATTTTAAATGGAATTCAAAAGGCATTTTATCCAGTCCTGCAAGTTATTTTGCAATAAAACCGTCAAAAATGGCCAATTCTGAAAAAATTAGAACTTAAGTCTAAATGAAAATCATAATCTATTATTGATACGCTAAATCTTAAGAATAAGATTAGAAGACTACAATGCATTCTAGTGTTGTACTATGAAATTGTGTTATAATACCACAAATTAAATTCTTACTATAGTTAAAGTTACTATAATATCACAAATTAAATTGATTATCAATTTAATAATTTGATGCTTAATTGGCATCATTTAAAAAAAATCTGTATTGAAAATCTGTAAATAAATTTATTGCAAAAAATATTGCTTCGGCCGAGAATCGAACCCGCGGATCTCTAGCATTCCGTGTAAGCGTCTTTAGACTGAGACCTTAGTAATATTCTTCGCAGTCAACATTGTTTTTACAATAAACGAAACTTTTTTTAGTGCGTACTTTTAAAAAGTTACTTGCCCAAGAGTATTTTTACTTCTTAGAATTCAAAATTAATCTCCTGTAAAAATGAGTGTTTGTATCAAACTGATACTTGACAAACTTTTAGTTCAAACTATAAGGAATAATCTAAGTGATATTTTACTCAATTTTTGCTCATGTTATACAACATAAAAGGAAAAGTATTCTTGGGCGATTTTACCTTACATCAAAGGATAATGATTTTCAGTAATATTGCTAACTTTTAAGAAGTTAAAATTGCACATAAATTGCCAGAAATTTCCAAAGATTAAAAGATGAATTATAGACGAATTAAAGATATAATTGTGATATTTAAGAGTCGAGTAAGGTCTAAGGAATTTTATAATTAATAATCATTCAAAAATTATTTAGAAAAATAATGTTTATATAGTTTCTTTGTTATTTTTAATTTATTGTTTACTTAGACTTTATTACATTTATTTGGATGTAATAATTAATAAAACCCAATTTCAGAGTTAAAATATTTTTTTATTTATTTACATATTTACAAATATTCTATATAGAAGATATATTTTATTTTTATCAAAAGTGAAATAAAGATTTTATTTTTACTTGAATTATTTTATCTTCATAAATAAAATTAAAAAAAAATTGAATTAGTTGGGCCTTATTCGGTTCAGATATCTTACATAGTTTTTCTAACAAACTGAATTTTGCATTTCTTTAATTTGTTAAGTCTTTTTGGAAGAGTCTTCTTCAATTTCGAATATTTCGTAAATTATTTACGTTTATATATTTGTAAATGTTGATTTTACAATGATATCAGTGAAAAAAATGATATAAAACACTGAAAAATTTATTTTAAAAGTAAAATCTGTATATATAATCTCATTAAACTTAACGTCAAAGATAAAACAAGGAAAAAATCCAAATTTTTTTATTTGCACAAAATATTTACGCAGTCTGTAATATATGAGTTGCACAAACACGACTTTTATATTCATTCTTGCAACAGAACAAACAATTTGATACTGGCATTCTTGTCTACACATAATTTCAACTTTTGTTAAAAGGTGATACTCATAAATTTATTCATTTTCTAAAAATTCATGTTAAAGTTTACAGTTTGTTTATTTTCCACGCAGAAACAATAGTGCAGAAAAACTTATAATCCAGCTTCCGAAAACAAGTCCGATTGCACCCTTTCGCAAAAAATATGCCTTTTTCCTCCTTTCAAGTTTGACATTACATTCCAATGATTTATGCATTACGTCGCATAAATATATACATGTTGCTTCACAAAGAGTCTCACAATGACTCGATCAAGGCGGAACGAGCGGGTCGCGTAAAGATAAAAGCATGGAAAGAAAAGGAGCGATCCACAATAAGAAGTAAGTCGATTCTGCGACTGTCCGCATTTGTTCGTTTCTTTTTCTATCCGCGGAGTTGTCTGTCAAGCCGCTTCGGAAATACTCCGAAGAGACTTGTACACGGGAGCGGGCGAGAGGGTGGAAGGAGTAGGATGCGCCGTTTCCTACAATTCTTACTCCATCTTTTTCTGATCATTCCCAGAGGAGAAGAATGCTAAATTATGAACGAACCGGTCCGCTCAGATTTCTTCGTCGGCATCACGCTCCTCCTTTCGCTTCTCCGAGTTTAGAGATAACCGAGGCGAAAGCTGAGATCACAAAAAGAAACTGATTACACGTAGAGAGTAACGTAATTTCAATTGTTTCGATTCTCAGTTCCGTATAGAAGAGCTGAAACTTACGTCTCTGTTATCATAACTGTATTTATTTGTATATGTATAGAAGAAATGTAAGAGAATTGTCATGAAACGGCATTTGAGACGTAACCTGAAGATGTTAGATGAGTAATATTCTTGAGACTTCCATGAGTGCTTTCTATATAAAGATTATGCGTTTCGCGGGTTTCCTCCGTGTCCAGATCCATTCTTGGAAAGTTTCATGAACCTTGCAGTCCACTTCATCAGGGCGAGGAGCAGCCTGATACTGAGCTGTTCCTCCGGATCACTCCTTTTTTATATTACGCTACTTGTTGGAATGGTAAGGGAAAAAGGGAATTGTGGGGAGGAAGATGGGGGAATCGGTCAGTCTTCAATAACCGGGAGAATGGTTTTCCATATTTTATTTATGTTGTAGCCAGTATCTCTATTTAGATTGTTAAGGTGTTTTTGTATCTCTATGGCTTCTCTATATTTTCTTGGAAAGTATGATGTAATGTTAGCTATTGTAGTCGTTTTGTCAAACAGTATTTGATGTCCTGTTTCGATGTTGTGTTCTGATAATGCTGATTACGTGACGTGTTTTAGCCTGACATCACGTTGGTGTTCCTTTATTCGTAGGTCATTCTCCCAGTTTCTCCAATGTATACTTGCAGGAACAAGGTATTTTATATACTCCTGCAGAGCTGAATGGAGGTCTATGATCTTTAGGATTTCTTAGGATTTATCCTATCTTTTTGGGTGAAGATAGTTCGAATATTGTGTTTGTTTAATATCTTGCCAATCCGATGTTGTTCTTTTGACACATAGGAGAATGGATAGGATCCTTTCGTCTGATGGTGTGTCAGAGACTGTCTTGTTTGCATGTTTATTGATTGTTTTGATTGTCTTTTTTGTCGTGTCCGTTTTTCTATTAGATGAGTCTGAGACACTTTAATTATAAATTGAAGAACAAAGCATTTATTATAAAGAATTTGGCACTTTCGCTTATATAGAGTGTCCTATTTTAATTAACCATCTTAAATATCTTTTGAACAATGCATTTTAGTGAAAAATGTTTCAGACCAAAGTTTTAACTTCAAGGAAGACATAAGACCACTGGTTTGATCTTAGGTGGCATTGTCAAGATCAGGGCAAGGTCACTTTGAATTTTTCAAATGGAATTGAATTTTCTCCCATTCTTTCTCTCCTTTTCATTACTCTCATAATTTATAAAACTTTTGAAGCATTTTTCCCTGTTCAAGAGATATTTGAGGTGATCAATTAAAATGAATTGATCACCCCATAAAATCGATCAAACTGTTTCTAATTGTTAATAACTCGCACTTATGTAAACTGCTTCCGATTCGAAATTCATACTCGGATTGAGTATTTTCTTTCTGATTATTAACTTGCGCTTCGACACACTTACGTTGAGATTGTTTCTGACTGTTTCCTTACAGTTTACTCTCACACAGTTTTTGAATTTCTCTCTCGAAATTCAATTGTGCTCTCTCATCACGTATCAGAGCCCTTACGGCTATTATATACTTAATCCTCTATAAATATATAGTCGATAATACAGCCTATAATCTGATAGAAAGATTATTCTTATCCAGATGTAATATCGCGAAAATCTCAAGTGTCCTCCTTCCAACATAATTATGTTTATTTTATATCGTGATGATTATAAAAAATCTTTTTGGATTATCTTATTGTTAGTCTTGAGAGGCATATAACGTCGTCATTTTGTCTAGTTCTACAATACGCAATGGATTTAAACAATGGCTGCGTTCAGCAGAGAAAACTGATCAGTGAGCGTTCAGTGATTCTTTAATATGATTGATTCTTGCCTTTAGTTCTTTGCTGGATCTAAGTGTAGGAACCAATCATATTAAAGAATCACTGAGCATTCACTGATCAATTTTTTCTGCTGAATGCAGCCAATGTAACATTCAGCGTCCCACTTTACACTTTTATTGTTGTTTGGCATTGTACTGTTGTTTGGTATGTACAGTACTTTGTACTAAGCATTTAAAGGGATGTTGGAGCGACGGCCGAATTTCACTCTTTTGCCTGAAAAAGGCACCTTTTTCACTGCAATTTTTCTATGTTTTTACATATTTGATAACACTCTGACAAAATTTGACCTTCCTGTAGTGAGCAGGACCAGTATTTCTTAATAAATTCAAGGTCACTGAATCCAAATCTGCCAGTGAAAGATGCCCATCATGTCAGGTTTTTCAGGTTTTTTAAATCAAGAAATATAAGCCAAAAAGCGTTTTTTGCCATTTTTTTGTGGCTAAACGATATTTTATTTTTTAATTTCATTAACGCCACTCTAAATAGCTAATCTTCATCTTTAAGAAATTTCCATTTTTTACTGTGCGATTTTTTTTATCGAATTATGAACATTTTCTGATATGTAAAATGGCGGATTCAAATTAGTGAATTGAAACTGGAAAGTAGATGTTTTAAGAAAGATAATGACAATGCATTAAATGGCAATATGCTTACAAAATTCTTCAAGATACAAATAAAATGAAAAAGCATTTTAACATTTAAAAAATCATAACTTTTTATTTTTCAATATTTTTAGCTATAATTTATAGATGATACTTCTGAAATGTGATACTTTGAAAAAAAAGGTATGTCTGTACTGTTTTCAAAAAAGATATTTATTCCGACATCTGAAGTTTACTATTTTTGAGTACGAAAAAACATGCAATTCTGAGAAAACAATTTATTTGAAATAAAAGTATTCTATATTCTATGAATACAATAATACATAGTACAAATAATAATACTGATAGTAGTACATTCTATTCAAGATCAAACTAATGACACCATTTTATGTCCTCTTCAAAATCATACAACTTTTGTGTGAAACATTTTTTTCTAAGATCAAAAATAAAAAAGTTATTTGGGATGGGACATTAAAATATGATATCGTGTATACAAGTTATAGAATTTTATCAAGGAAATGTCAGATGACAGCTCGACGACTTGAAAAATATAAGTTTTTAACTTTTTTTCCGATTTTAGTATAAGATTTTCAATTGCCCCATCTCCTAATTCTGCGTTTATTTTAAACTTGTAAAAGGATTTCCGTTCAGTCAATTCAGAGATTTGTATACGTCTATAATATGTGTATCAATAATTTCGTCATTCCAGCATCTCCTTAAGTTTAACATGATGAAAAAACACAGACAATATAGGAACAGGAAATAACAGATTTCAACCTATCAAAAATCATGTATACTAAAATATACGGTTTCTAATTAATTGAAATATTATTTTCTGTTGTTATCTGTGTTTTTCACTGTATATTTAGTGTTTTAGATTAACCTATTTTATTACCCGTTGTCTGCGTCGCTAACGATGACTTGATTATGAGCGTGAACGTTTATCATGAATTTTTTTATTAAATCTATGCCTAACACTATGATAGTTTTATTTTTACTCATTTTTCGCCGTGTTTATTCGCATAGATAGCTCTCTCTCTTTGAGTATTTTTTAAGATTTTTTTGAAATTTCATTGGATATTCATTGAATATTCATTTCGGATCTTGCGTTTCAAGATATTAAAGTTTTTTTTTCGCTCTTATAATGATTGCAGATTTAAAAAAAACGGGACATAATTAATTTTTTACATTTTGTTAATGCTATGGAAGAATCAAGATCTGATCATGTCAAATGACTTCCTCGCTATATTGATTATCGATATCCGTCGCACGTAGAGAGAAGTGAAAACGATCGCATGCGATCTCCGGATGAGAAGTTTCTCTCTTTTTCTTTCTCTCTTTCTTTCTCTCTGAGCTGTTCTTGGCTGGTCCACCTTGATGGGTGAGAGAAGAGAACCCAGAGAGAAAGGCGCGATGCAGGGCAAGCTGGAGGGCTTTGTCGTTATGGGTTACCACGTAATTTCATGAGGCTATAATTTGGGGAACACCGTAAAAGAGAAGAGCATCGGGCTTCTCTCGTAATGGGTGAATCTAGAGGGGGAAGGAAAAGGGCAGGAGAAAGATAGCAGAGAATGGTCCCGATGGGCCTCAGACGTGCGAGGGATCTATCGGGATTGAGGCGGGAAGAATGGGCGGGATAATTACCCCTGATGCCCACCGCTCGTTATATTTCATGGAAGCGAGGCGTCTCCTCTCCGCCTGTTTAGGTGCATTACCCTCTCACTCTCCATCTTCGTTACAGGCTTTGCTCCACGCTTAGAGAACAGAGGAATGTATACAAATTTATTTAAAATGTTAAAATATTTTGTAAAGGAAATACAATGGAGAAATTCACGTAACTCTTTTGTCAAATATCTTGCCTGATTACAATCGATGTGAAACAATATATTATAGATTCAAAATCAGTTAAAAATCAAATATTTAGTAACTGAATCAAAGTGATTGGTCGAGTCATACGAGCTTCAAAGAGACAAAGTTAGGAGGCAAAATTTACGCATTTACTTGTTCTAATTACACGTGCACTTACTTGACATGTGCATTTGCAGCTGGCGACCTTCATGCCACTGGTCCACTACAACTGTTCAAAACATCTTAGGCTCTTCTTATGTGCCGTCTTTGCCCCAGTCTGCTCGGAACATGTAGCCATACCAGCTTGCAAGTCTCTCTGCCTTTCCGTAAGAAGAGACTGCGAACCGGCCTTAACCAGTCTCGCGTTGCCGTGGCCGCACTTGTTGGATTGTAATCGTTTCCTTGATCGTGGTAAGTACTCACTTGGCTTTGAATCATCAATAAATGTCTCAGCAAACAAAAGTATCAACATCAATTTGTAAAATTTGAGCAGAATTTACAGTGGGTGCATCCAATAACATAATTGCTCAGTGATTAAGTAACAGTCGAATGTGATTAATTCTTACTTTTAGATCCTACCAATCCTTAAATTGCTACTTATTGCAGTCTATTAAATTTTTTATATCAATCTATTGTCATATTTTTGTTAGCAAACTTTGTCATATTTTTGTCAGATAACAAGCAAATCCTGCATCATGTCTATAATTTTATTGCTAAAATTTGTAATAAGGATATTGTATTTTTGAACATATATTTTTGACAAATTTATTATATGCGGGAAACCAAAATTAGAAATTCAAATTTGAATAGCAAATTCTAATTTTGAATAGCAAAATTTAAAAAGTCTGATACATTTTCAATTATTTATACAGAAATTTCTTAGAAAATCTCATCGGCAATTAGAAATCTTAATACGTTTAAATCATGTAATGCTAATATAAATATGTATGATAATTATAAATTATATAACAATAACAAATAATTATATTAGGACTCTCGAATTTGTGAGCTAATTATAATTGTATCATTCTTGCTGAGGAGGACTCCAAAGAGAGTCGAAACGTTCAAAATAAAGAAGACATCGATTCAACATCTGATTATTGATTATTCACTAAATAATTGCGCCGTTTATCGTTGCTGACTCTCATTAGCTTATTATATTTATCTTTTTGTATTGTTTATAAATTATATGTTAAAATAACTCTATTCTTCCTATATTGCATATGTAGGAAATACATTGTGCGTGCAGCCGCCGGACGAAACATTGGACAACACCAGTTCACCAACACTACCAACCGTTCAGCAACAATGGCCGGTGATGTATGAACGACCACCGCAAATATCTATAAGATTACAACAGCAGCAACAGCATTATCAGTGTCCACCTCATTTTGTGCAGATATCCGAAATGGAAATGGTTAGAATAAGCAAATAAATAAAAGAAAGCAAAAATTGTATAGATAGAAATATTCAAATTTAAATTATAATTGAATAATTATATAAAAAGTAAAAATAACAGCAGTATGAATTATAAATATTATTTTTCAATATATCCAGACAACACAAAATACTAAAAAGATATCTTTTTATAGTTTTATAGTTTTTACAGTTTTAAAATCTTTTAGCTGTAGGCTAATCCAATCTTGAATACTTGTAAAAAAACTCTTCATTAAAGGCTTTTTTCGGATCTCTTTGAAGATCTCTTTATTTTATATTAATATATAAGGCTTTACTTTATAGAATATCATTGGATAATGTAAATGGAGTAAAAAAAGCTTTCAAAGAGGATAAAAAAAATTTATCTAAAAACAAGGAAGACTATGTTAAAAAATAATATAAACACACAAACGCGCGCGCGCGCGCACTACTATTTCTTTTATTTTTTGTATAATTATCGAATTATAAATTAAATTTGAACGCTCTTCATATATATTTTTTCCATTATTCTACAGATTTCTTGCGCACCACGTTGTGGTACCGACGCATATTATCGCGCAGAAGACAAAAAATTCGCCGAACGTTGGATGACTGGCTGGGCATGGCTATGCTTCCTGTCGACGCTTTTCACTCTGTTAACCTTTTGGGTTGAGCCGTCCAGATTTCGTTATCCTGAGAGACCGATAGTCTTTCTGGCGCTCTGCTATAATCTCCTCTCTATGGCTTACATTGTCCGTGCTGTGGTTGGAGCTGACAATCTTAGCTGTGTCAGTCAGATTGATGGGCCGAGTTACATTCCAGTAAGTAAATAGATTCTTCCAGTAAATAAAAAACGATCCTTTATAATTCATATTTGGTTGTTAATTAAAGAAGACTTGATTAAAAGTATAAACTAATTCCAATATAAGAGAAGAAATATTCCAAATAATTATTCCAAAACAGATTTTTTTTTTTAAGCAGAAATTGCAAAATTTGCTAGCAAAATTTGATCGATTGTAAAACACTTAAAAAATATATAAATGCCCTGAATATCCGTTGGATAATTGAGATCATCCATGGATATCACAAGATTATCGCGATGTCAAAATGACGTCTGTTGGACATTCCTAGGATAAAGTGTGTTATGTGGGATAGGTTTTGTTCGACTTTTATTTGCAATCCGCTGTTAGATTATCAGCAGACTTTGCCGACACGAGCTTTATATAGACGCAATTGATGCCAATCTATTGCAATATCCTGCTCAAAATTCTATTGATAAATTATTAGCATATTGCTAAGATTTTGGAATTGTGGTATTACATACACATCTGCAAGTTTATATTGATTTTAATTTGTTATATCTTTATTGTTATTTTTAATATTGACTTTTTATATTAAAGTACAATAGATAAATGAGTCGATTTTTCCCCAGTGACAATTAAAATGAAATATTTTTTTGTGGAATATTTTAGTTGCTTCATCTGATTCTGATTTTCAAAACATTCTAATTTATAGATAAAGTATTAAAATTAGCTAGAGTAATCATATGAACCTAAATAATTTTAACGAGAAATTCCAGGGCATTTTATTGATCTCATTCGCAATCTCAACAAGCATTCCTATATAAGAATCGATACGTAACGTTTTAACATTCGGTATGAAAAAAGATATGTGGCAGGGATATATACTCTCGTATAAATTCTTAAACATTTACGCAGAATATTTCGTAAGACATTAGATAATTGGGAAGAAGAGCTTGTCATTGATGGAAAAAGAATAATCAAAGAATAATCAAATAAAATTTATGATATGCCGACACTGTGTTATTCGCAATATCCGCGAACGACATGAAGAAAGTAATATGAAGACTCGAAAGCGAGAGTGAGTAAATATGGGATCGTTACAGGAGCAAGACTAAGCTCATGGTGAATCGAATTGGCATACTCGAATCCCAATACCATTCAAGACATTGATTTTACCTGGGATTAATTATAAATAAAGATGGAAGCTGCATCCCTGAGATTAAGCAAAGGCCATCCCCATGACCAAAGATATCAGACTTGTTAACATCTGGGTTCTGGAAGGATCGTGGATTCAGACGAAAATTCGCCTTGGTTACGCCTCGGAAACATCACCTCCGAGTGCCTCCGTGTATGGTTTTATCCTTGTTCACCCAATATTAAATAAGAATAAGATGATCCGGAGCATCCGAGTGATGTTTCTGAAGCAGCCTTTATCCAAGCCATTTTCCATATTTCTTTCAAAACGGAGATTTTGAACTATCCAAGCAAGGAAGAGACAGCTGAGAATCGAAATAAATGTGGTGTTGGAGGCGAATATTATAGATATCATAGACTGCTAGATGCACTAATATATTCATCCTTTCAGAGCTTGAAATAAAAAGTCAACTGTATGCCACTAAGACATACTGTCCTATTTCAATCACATAGAAACAACAGTCTGAAAAATTGTTGGCAACGTCGAAGACAAAAGAGCACGAGGCTAATCTCTAACCAGGGTATCATGGAACATGTTGGAATCAATTCCGATCGGAATTATTTCGTTTTCCCTAGAAAACACAATAGAAATCCAGAGAATAATTGAATAATTCCGATCGGAATCCATTCGAACTTGTTCCATGATAGGACTTGTTCTGATGGACAGATCAACTAAAAGATGAAATATCTAAATTTTACATCGTGGTGAAAATAGTCACTAAGAAAATAGCCACTAGAAATTGGTGAAGACAATTCATACGCTTTTAAGTGATTGCATCAAATAGAGATCAGTCATGAATGACTTTGAGAGACAGAAAGAGAACCTATTAAGTGCTTAATATTATAAATTATTATTATTAAGCGAACATATTAATTCGTGTTTTCGTAATAGTAAAATATGAAAACATAATCCCATCTCTAATAATTCATGTCCTGCGTAATAAAAAAATAAAAAAATAATTTATATTTAAAAACAGGCATTTCAATAGAAACTACAATTACTTTAATTTGACTATGACATCTTAGAAACAATGAACATTGTTGTTCATTATTTGCCAAGCACGTGAGTGGAAATGAAACCTCGAAATTAAGTACAACAACGAGCGATTAACAACGCTCTCCGATAACATAATCAAAATTGATGTTCCTATTGAGAATGCCTCTGTTTTTAAATATTAATAATTTTTTTACTGTTTTTTAATGCCTTGTACATG
This sequence comes from Acromyrmex echinatior, assembly GCF_024713525.1. Taxonomy (NCBI): domain Eukaryota; kingdom Metazoa; phylum Arthropoda; class Insecta; order Hymenoptera; family Formicidae; genus Acromyrmex; species Acromyrmex echinatior. Next base: position 3,036,192 of record NC_141865.1, on the reverse strand, counting down.
AATTATTAAAGATGAGAATATTATCATGGTTTATAAACAAAAAAACATAGACAAAAAAAAGACATACGTGTTCGTAAAGGTCAACAATAATAATTTATGGTACAAGATATTAATAAACTTATATTTTAATAATTCCCTACAAATTAAAATTTTTTAAAGGTATTTTTTTTTTAAGATAAAATCAAAGCAATGCATTAATTCCAGCTATTGCAATAATTCAACAGCTCAAAAAACATACTGCTTTTACTTACCATTTCAAGGGAAAAAAATCAACTCATTTTATCTATCATCTTTTTTTATCTGCCTTCATTTATCTGCTGTAATCTACTTGTTTACCTATGAAATTATGAATAGGTTCGCGATGCTCTGAAGAGCATTCCTTGTACAATTTGGTGGCTGGTCAGATATTATCTGGGATTAGCCAGCAATATGTGGTGGGCAGTGCTGTGTGGTTGCTGGCTGCTAAGCGCCAGGAATGAGTGGAGCAGCGAAGCTCTTTATGACATCGCACCCTATCTTCATACGGCCGCGTGGATTCTTCCAATATTTTTCACAGGAGGTAACTTTATGCATACATCATATAGGTCTAAAATCTATTCACATCAAATGCCATGTCGATAACTAACGGCTGACTGACGCTACTAAACACAAAAAACGCATCAAACTTGTAAAAAATATTTCTAATTTTATAAATATTATTAATATTAAAATAATAATCTAAATTAATAAATACTACTAATTATAAACAAAATTTCATTCCGGCATCGCCGGAAAAACAAGCAAATTATCCGGCATTGAACGTGTTAATTATGCAACATCAATATTTGATTCGATTTTTAATTGTAACACTTTTTTATTTGTATTTATACATTCTTTTGGAATATCGTGTGTAAGAGCTGCGTGTAAGAGCGACGAATTTGTAACTGATAGATCGCAAGTTCAAATCCCGCATCTCGTATATACGAAAAAATTTCCAGTCAGTCTATACTGACTTATTGTTAGCAGGAATCACAGAAGACTTCTTTATAGATTTAGGTGACTCTAAGATTCAGACATATATAGAGACTAATATGATCTGATCCTTATACTTGCACACATGCACACACTCCTCTTATTACTACTATATATTATATATTCTTTTCTTATTGATTCATTTCAGTTATAGGTTTTTTATTTATAGTTATAGTTGTTACATTTATGATTTCTTTAGTATGAATTATGAATATGTCTTTCATATAGGTAGTCTATTGTCGCATAATGTGGTGGCAGATGAATTAACCGGATTGTGCCAGATCTCGGACGAGTCGGCACTGTGGTTAGAAGTGTTGCCGCACGCAATGCTGCTATTGTTGGGCTGCGTGTTTGGTAGCGTTGCTGGAAGCGCGTTGGTACGCGTACGGAGGGCCGTGCGCTGCGCTGGACGCAGCGCAATGAAACTGGAACGCCTGATGACGCGGCTAGGTATCTTCGCGCTGTTGTACGCGCTGCCAGCACTGGGTGGTCTTGTCTGTGTACTGCAGGAGGCCTCGGTAAGGCCGCGATGGAGAAAATTGGCATTGTTGGCCGCATTGGACTGCCGCGCGGCGCAGAATTGCACCCCAGGTCCGGTATACCGAGCTGCCGGTCTCGAAGTTGCCCTTCTGAGACTCTTTCTGTCCCTCGTGGTCGGCGTTACCTCCGGCATGTGGGTATGGTCTGGCAAGACCTGCCGTGCTTGGAGCAGACTACTCGTTGCACCTAACAAATCCGCCAGGATACAAAGCCCTTTTCAAGGTTTCAAGCAGGACGACAATATCGCTTGACTTTGAATCTTGACTTTGTCAATGTGACATTCAAAATGTTGACGTTTCAAATCTTGCGGATGTGCTTTAAATATTTTAGACATTTTCTCATCATTGTGCGTGCGCATGTGCATGTATGTGTAAGAATGTACGATTTTTGTAAATTATGTATCCCTGTTACAATTGTGATCTTCTTTAAGGGGATCCTAATGACGTCTGTATTATCGATTAAATCATATAATTTTCGTATAACAAATACTTTTCTTCTCTTTCACAGATTCGAAAATCCTTTTCCAGGATTAAAGTATACGCATTAATACGTGTTTGTGAGGTGGAGTTTATGCCGAGAATGATCAAAAATTTCAAAATTGATACATTTTTTACCATTTCTTAGTGTAACATGGCGTCTCAATTGTCAAGTGACTGCTTGAAAGTTTTGCAAATCGTGCTTATGAAATAATCCACGTAATTGCACGAACAAATAACGTCAAGTTCTTAGAATTAGACTTAGATGCTTTATTGCGATGAATTTGTTACGCGAAAATTTATGTGCAATTGCATATATCATAGTTTACGTAAGGCATTGATGTGGTAGTATATAAAGATACGAGGGCAAGTCAAAATAAGTTTTGACAAAATGGTCCACAATGAGCAAACGCAGCATCCATCTTGCCGATAGTTTTTTCATACTCAATTGTTCGTGCAAAATTGAAATCACTGTGCCATGTGGTATGCCTGTGGCCTTACAAGCTCGCGCACTTTCACTCATCAATCAGTCAAAACAATATCGTGGACTTTATCGATGATTTCTGACGTAGCAATTGATTGATGCGTTTAGTTCCTATAATAAGAGTTAGGATAAATCGCCGCCATTAATAGCCAAATACTACAGAGACTACATATAGAAAATATACAGAATACGATATAGAAAATATAACACATCAAACATGTATAGTCGAGTTCAATTAAATGAGCATGGTATGGTTAGAAGTAACAATCTTTAACAAATCTTGTGTAAACGTTATACTGCCAGCGCTAGTTAATGACGAAAACATAAAGAATAACATCAAATACATAATTTTTTGCAATTTGCTTGTAACTCGCAGTTGTGTTGGCTATTGCTCATTTGAAACTTGCGGCTGGCTATTACATATAGCGGATTTCGGCAATCAATCAAAAATCATTATCTCGGTAGTTAACTCTTATTATAGTATCTCTAAATGTGCTGGAAAAACAGTGATCTCTCTGTCATCTTTGACTTTGTCATCAGAGTTCAGGCTTCACTTTAGGATTCCCTTAAATATCATAAACGCGATATATCGCATCGCGATTTTTACATGTGTATACATTTGTTCAACTACGTTTTTATCATATTAAAGATCTTTGATAAATTCAGAGCAGTGAAAGCTGACCAAATAATAAAAAAATATTAATTGTTAGAACACAGTAAATATAAAATTTGTTTTTTAATATAATAGCATTGGAAATCCTTAATAAAATTCGATTTTCAAAGATAAAAATATCTCTACGCACGTAAAATAGAAAATTATATCAATTTTTATTATGCGTTAATCGAATCGTTTGCATAGCTTAAAAGAATTAAAGAATAAGTATAGAATATCAATGGCAGGCGCAATTTTAAATCGTGTGGCCAAATTCGTCCGATCTACCGTCTTAAGTTTACATCTTATGCATACTGTTATGGAATTTTATATGCGGCAGCCCTAATTTGATTATTTTCATAAATTAATATCTGATTAAAATACATTTCGAAAATTGTAAAATGATAGAGGATTTTTCGATTTAGTTAGTCCGCTGTATTTACACAAAAGCACTTGGCAAAAAATTGCGGGACACCTGTATATATATGTTAGAATGGAGTCCCAGGGTGTATTTACCGTATAACCAATCAGAAGTGATGTGCTATTGTGATTTTGCGATTTACTGATTATTGATTGGTTACACGGTTACGTGGCAAATACGCTTCATGGGACTTCATCCTTAGTGTAACGTTCCGGTAGTGCACATCGCTAATTGGCTGACTTAAAATAAAATATTATTAATGGGCGCATTCAGCAAACTCAACAATTGAGTGAGTGTTCGCTGGTATTGTATTCTTCTAGATCTAAAATTCTGATTGGATAAGCTAAAAGAATATATCAATAACAACGATCCTCAACTGTTAAATCCACTGAATTGCTAAAGAAGTGAAAAATTACTAGGCACTGGCCGATGTGAGTGAATGTTTGCTATCACACTGCGCTAACGAGATCCTTCCCCTATGTTGTATATATTGTAAAAATAATGCCTACTTCTAATGTATATTTTAATCCTTAATTATAATAATTAAAATAGTCGTTAAGTTCATTTCCTAATAACAATGAAAGCATATTTCGATGAATATACCAATGAATACAACTTTAATAAACGCCAATCATTTATATTATTATTTTTTAACTGTTATCAAGCGATGCAGTAGCGGCGCAATGCCAATGTATGTACTAAGCAAACATTGCGCCAGTTGCAACTTTAACAATCAGTATTGGCCTAATATCAATTAACAGAATGTTAGCCAACAATCTCAAGGAGCACACTCTAGTGACATAACAGTTATAGAAATATTTATACAACTTTCTTAAAAACTTTGTAACTTCCGTTACAATTGTACTTGTATCTTAAAAGTGTAGGCAGTAACATCATTGAAATGTTTATAACAACTAAGTGGGGAACCTATACGACTGATTTCTAACATCTTATTAATTACATTAAAACTTATAATATACAACTCTATTGCAACAAACCGTTAATAATCATAGAATAATGTTTCAATAACCGTCTTAAAGATCATGTACAGATGTTAGTACAACTTTCATCAATAATTCTCAAAATTAAATATTTTTTATCAAAAATAATATTTTTCTTCATATTTACATCTTAATTCATCGCATTTGAGATATACGCCGAACATTTATATGCATATATTTATGAAAACGCATGTAATTTTGATGGGATTTGAACCTAAGATCTGGGGTGATAACCTAATATGCTAACTCTGAGCTATAATTGCATGTCTGGACAATTTACAATTCGACAGTTACTCGACTCCTTGATAGCGATCATGTAACTTTGATCTCCATTAATTGCGTTTTTTCTTTAAGATGATCAAATTTTGCTTTACTTTTGCATATTCTATTTTGTCAGTAACTTTTATCGGCTGTTGCTTTAAGTGCTCTCTTGTAATAGCTACTATGTTTAAATACTATTTCCTTTCCCATTTGGTTTATCCAGATATTTGTAACTGTAATTATTAAATATAAAACTAATGAACGCGTACACAGATCAATAGTAATCAAAAATAAAATAATCTCATGAAGTTATATAACATATAAAGTTATAATGTTTTATAAATATACACATTATTTCTACGCAACGTCCATTCGTAATTGTGTGAACATTCTGAAAACTTGATATAATTCAAAAGTTGAGTTAAAGTGTACGGAGTCAAATAAACAAATTCAAAAACAATGACATTTATATCGCAAGATGACTAACATAAATAAGTTGTATAGACGATACATACAAAATCTTAACAAGAATATCATATAACGACTAATTTGTACGAAGTCGTATGAATATTATAAAAACTTCAAATAGTTATATAATCGACATTAACTATTTTGTCGTATAATTTTCCGATATGTGACTTGTACAAATATTTTACGGAGTTGTAAGAATTTTCTCATAACTTTGTGCTCCTTAGAATTAGCTATTATAGATTGGCTAAGTTGGTACCTTATATGAGTGTAGTTTCGTATATTTTTACATTGTATTTGATTTTTACGTTACTGACGACCATTCATTTAAGACAGTTCTCGTCCGAAGCTTTCAATTATATCTTTAACAAAATTTGCGAGCAAATTGCACTTACAATTAGTGAGAGTGTTTTTGCAACATTTCAAGTTGTCATATCTTAAATTTTATGTTTAATTGGCGTTTTGTCACATTTATACTGTACTGGTTTTAATAATTATGGATAATTGAATTTGTTAAACATTGAGAATGATCCAATAAAGGGAAACGTTTGTTATTATATGTTATACAAGTTTTATTGGTTTAATAATTTAGCACTAACATAATTCTGACTCCTCATTTTATTTATTTAGTTATTCTCATTGAGCTTTATATTATTATTAACTTAATTTTAAATATATTTTTCCTGTGCATAAAGCTTAATTTTTATAATAATGTTAAATTTATTTATTGTTATATATATATATATATATATATATATGTCTATACTTCAAACTTTTTATTTTATTTAATTTCAAAAACATGAAGTATATGCACAGCTTACAGTAAGAAAAATACTCTATGTCACTAAAATATTATCTCTAAATGTTAAAACTTAATATTTTGAAAATATTAATGTAAAAACATTTATATTACTCTAAAATTAATTATTTACATTTAGATATATTTAATATAATACATATATATATATATATATATATTCATGTATGGATATGATCGTTTGGATATGGACAGGTCAAAGTGATTAATTTTACTTTTAGAATCTTAAAATTTTAAAGCCAAAGCACCGACGAAATACTATTAAAGACTAACATCCTTACGGGAGTTCGCGTCCTTGTGAATATTAAAGTGATTAAGAATTAAAAACTGATAATATTGTAATAACTGTACTAATTTTGATGATTAGTTTAGTAGATGTAATTATACATTTATAACTCAATAATACTCGATTTTTCTTTAAAATTGTGATTTTAGTATTATTTTAGTATTATCGTCTAAGTTTGATTATCAACAGAGATGATAATCGCAGAGAAAAAATTATAATTTTTCTGCAATATATAGAATATTATATTTAGCTTTACAAATATACATATTTATTTATGGAACATTTATGTAATAAAAAAATCATGAATTTAATAATGTATGAATCAAATATTTATGTTAATAATAAATTTGTATCAATTGTCGATAATGTCAGCGTTCTTCAATGATCTCCGGGACTTTAGGATTCTTTTTATATCGCCAAAAATTTGCTCAGGATTGACAGTTTTTAATAGTATCTCGTCGGTGGGCAAAATATCAATCAAGTTAGCATTAAATTGTTTTTAAATTCATAAAATAGAATTGGCCTGTAAATGGCTAATTATATAATACTTGTACATAATACATTTTGAACGCGTATTTGCAATATTAAGAATACGTATCAAATACATAATTTATGTATTTAATATGGAAAAATATCGGATAATAATCATATGTATTTGGTATGTAATGTAAATTACATATTAAATAACGTATCTGATACATGATTTATATCTTAACTTTTTTTCATTTCCCTGTTCAAAAAAATTTATTATATAATTAAATTTTAAGTTATTTTAAGATATTTATTACATAATTAAATTTTAAGTTATTTTGGAAAATTTATGGCATTTTTAGGTTCATGATCCCATAAAAATTATCTATTTTTCATAGGAAAAAACTTGATGTCAATTGGATGATTGATTGAAGCTGTACATTTCTCATCAGTTTGAAAAATATGAAAAAATAAAGTTTTACTTTCTGATAATGATTTTAGTTAACTATGATATTTTGCAACTTACATTTGATCAGCGCTTGGCATATAAGTCAATTTCTCTTTCTGTTTAAAGAACAAATTTTGCTGCAAAAAATCGATTTTTTTTTTACCTCCAAAGTAAAATCTCCCCTTAACGAAAGTGTATGCGCTAAGTGTATGCCTAAAAAAAAACTTTTGTACCAAATGACAAATTATCAAATAATATTATCCTTATTGTACCAAATTAAAAAATAGAACCTAAATGATATTATCATTATTGCACCAAATTAAAAATGTAAAACCCAAGTGATACTATTTTTATTGTTTAGTTTTCAGTGATTCACGACACACAGTCCGCGGGCCGCCAATGTATTTTTTGCGGTCTGCCAATTAATAGCCGAAAATAAAAATATATTTTTTATTTTATGTAAACTGTCAAAATACAATGTTTATACTTATTTCGATGTATATTCATTTTTTAAATATTACACACAAATCTTATTGAGTAGATTTCAAGCATTTATTTAAAATTCTGGCTACATTTGAAACACTTCTCAAATGTCCTCATGTATTATTTTATGCTTCGCCGAATGTTAAAATAATATTCAAATAGTATTTCCGAACATAGCGAAAAATATTCGAGAAATGCATTTTTTCTCGATTGTTTTAACAGATAAGTGCACTGCATGCTCGCAGTGCTTAATTAAGCAGATGCGAACAGTCGCTTACAGTGTGCTATTTATTGGGCATAAACAGATATTTATAACTTAATAATACGTTTATAATTTCGAAAGAAATTTTGAAAATATTAAATTTCAGGATGGCTGCAAGTTCCAATTCCAAGAAACGGAAGATTCATGATGAGAGATGAGTATTTAAGATAAGTGGATAGATTTATTCTTTTTTGTTCAAGTTAAAGATAAATCAATCAGCATGATTTATAATGAATCTATTTGTCATAAAAAACTTTAACATATAAAGCACTTACATTATTTATATATGTAACTGAACGCAATATATATTATGTAATGCATTTTTACAATCATTATGTGATATCATAATAAATATAAATGATTTTCGGTATAAATTATTAGGTGTTGGAATTAATTCGTAGCGTTTTTTAATGAAAGAATGTTATTTATTTCACATGAGCATTAAAAAATACATTAATGAAAGTACTTCCCATCACTTGTAAAACGCTACGAATTAATTCCAACATCTAATAAGATTTAACAAGATAAATTTACTATACAATTTAGATGAACAGATAACAATGTCGATTTCAATGCACTAAATCTTAATTATCTGATTCGTACAAAACATCGCAAGATTACTAGTTGAATAATTATTGAATATCGAATTGTCAAATAAGAGTGTGATTATATAGCTCAGCAAAAGTGTATTGTTATATGTTTACTGCAATCTTATAATTAATTTTGAATCTCTGCGATGCGTTTTCGAAAATTATAAAATTGTAAAATGATTGTAATCGATGATAAAATAAGATGTGAAACCTTGTGATATATGTAAAAATCGTCATTTAAAAAAATATTAGGTGTTGGAATTAATTCGTAGCGTTTTTAATGAAAGAATGTTATTTATTTCACATGGGCATTAAAAAATACATTAATGAAAGTACTTCCCATCACTTGTAAAACGCTACGAATTAATTCCAATACCTAATATTTATTTTTTCCATTAATTTTTAAACATTGTCAGTATTATTTCGACATATTACAATGCGTAACACAACGTTTTATTGGCATATTATCTGCATATATAGTATATATTATTTGATACCTGTTACCGTGATAATGTTGTAAAGATGCTATTGACTGCGGACAATACGCTGCAGATAATACGCTGTTATTCGTTGATAACAAATTGAAAACACGAGCTGTCATCGAGGAAATTGATGCTGATATATTGCTATCGTAAGAATTCGAATTGCACTGAGTTCAACGCGACAGACGTGTTCTCATTTTGTCCCGAGTGTCGAAATTAGTTGCTGTAACAATTTTCGGCAACATGCCAGCAAATTTACTGCATTTAGCTCAGGATATTTTACGATTCATTAAATTTTATGAAATATCAATTTTGCACATATTATTTAAATTTCTACTTAAATAATTATATAAATAAAAAACTTTTCGTCACAATAACATTACAAAATATTTCAATAAAAATTTTTTATCAAAAATTCTACAATGCTGATACTCCAAGTCCTAAGATGTTAAAGATTTCAATGATGTAAAAAATTCCAAATATCATATGAAAAAAATCTAGGTTTCACAACACTTCAAAGTCTCCAAATATTTGCGAAAATCCATCTTATAAAGTGAATTCCAGATCCCATGATGTCAAAATTCCAAGTCTTACAATATCGAATTTCTAAATTTACAATATCAAGTTACTGTCAAATTAGAAATGTCATACAGTTATAAAATTCACGTTAAAATTTCAAGGTGATATATATTTACCTTTGCAATAATATTGAGGATTCAAATCCCATAATCTTTAAAATTTATACTTTATAATGTTGAAAGTCTAAACTTGCTACAATAGTTTAAATTTATTGTAAGTTCCACAAAAGATTCATTGCCAGACTTAATAATATTGAAAATACTAATAATACAAGTCTAAAGTCTAAATTTCACGAAATTGAAGTTTGTTGTGTTTATAACGTATACTGCTAGAAATGTTCTTCATTAACTTTTAAGTTACACAATTTGAACTTAATTTCATGATATTACGTTATAAATTTAATGTATTTATAATTAAAAAGTATATATTTGTATACATGTACATAAAATTTAATGTATTTTTCATGAAAATTTATGAAATTTAATGTAATTTTCATGAAATCTTATTAAAAGCACCTTAAATTTCATAAATTTAACGTTCATTACATTTAAGTAACCGCTGTAACTTAATTTTTAGTTAAATCATTCATTACTTTTAATTTCGTTCATAACCACGAGCTTTATTTACATGTAAAAGAAGTTCGTGGTTACATTTCTAACAGTGTAGTTCCACAATCCTCATCTGCAATGAAGTACGATATGAAGTACGATTCTTCTGTGACAAAGTCGTGCAATAATCTTTTTCCACGATAAAATTCTACGATGATTTTCTTCTGAGATGGAATTTCGTAATAATTCTCCTTCTACGACAGTCATGAAGATTCTCTTCTGCAATAAGATCTTCTATGATGATCTTTCACGATGGAAACTTCATGATAGTCTTCTTCTACGACAGAGTTCCGTAATGATTCGAGTGGCACTGATTGGACATGATTCGATTGGACGAACTCATAGCACTTAAGACTAAAAAGCTCCGGCATCCAATCTCTATGATTAAGTGTGCCATCGAGACATGATTAATAAGGATCCTTTAGATGATTCTCTTCTGTGACAAAATCTAATGATAATCCTCTTATCTTTATAAAGTTTCACTAATTTTTTTCTATGACAGAGTATCGCAATGATTCTCTTCTGCGATGGAATTTTATGACGATCTTATATGACGAAATCGCGTGATTATCCTCTTCTGTGACAGAATCCCATGACGTGATTCTCTTCTGCAACAAATGGTCCCACGATAATCTTCGGTGATGAAATTCCGCAACGATCTTTTGTGATAAAGTTCTGTGATGACTTTTCATGATGGTTCTCTTCTGCAATGGAATTCTATGATGATCTTGTATGACGAAATTCAGTGATGATCCTCTTCTACGACAGAATCCCATGATGTGATCTTCTGTTTCAAGATCCCGCGATGATCCTCTTCTGCGATGAAATCTCGCGATGATCCTTTTTGTGATAAAGTTCTGTGATGATCTTTCACGATGGTCCTCTTCTGCAATAGAATTCTATGATGGTCTTGTATGATGAAATCCCGTAATGATCCTCTTGTGATAGAATCCCATGATGTGATCCTCTTCTGCAACAAGGTCCCACGATGATCTTCTGTGATGAAATTCCGCGATGATCCTTTTTGTGATAAAGTTCTGTGATGATCTTTCACGATGGTCCTCTTCTGCAATAGAATTCTACGATGATCTTGTATAACGAAATTCGGTGATGATCCTCTTCTGCGACAGAATCCCATAATGTGATCGTCTTCTGCTTCAAGATCCCACGATGATCTGCGATGAAATCCCGCGATGATTCTTTTATGATGACTTTTCACGATGATTCTCTTCTGCAATGGAATTCTATGATGATCCTGTATGACGAAATACCGTGATGATCCTCTTGTGATAAAATCCCATGATGTGATCCTCTTCTGCAACAAGGTCCCACGATGATCTTCTGTGATGAAATTCCGCAATGATTCTTTTTATGATAAAGTTCTATGATGATCTTTCACGATGGTCCTCTTCTGCAATAGAATTCTACGATGATCTTGTATAACGAAATTCGGTGATGATCCTCTTCCGCGACAGAATTCCGTGATGTGATCGTCTTCTGCTTCAAGATCCCACGACGATCTGCGATGAAATCCCGTGATGATCCTCTTCTGCGACAGAATCTCGTGATGTAATCCTCTTCTGCAACAAGGTCCCACGATGATCTTCTGTGATGAAATTCAGCGATGATCCTTTTTGTGATAAAGTTCTGTGATGATCTTTCACGATGGTCCTCTTCTGCAATAGAATTCTATGGTCTTGTATGATGAAATCTCGTGATCCTCTTGTGATAAAATCCCATGATGTAATCCTCTTCTGCAACAAGGTCCCACGATGATCTTCTGTGATGAAATTCCGCGATGATCCTTTTTGTGATAAAGTTCTGTGATGATCTTTCACGATGATTCTCTTCTGCAATGGAATTATACAATGATCCTGTATGACGAAATCCCGTGATGATCCTCTTCCGCGACAGAATCCCGTGATGTGATCGTCTTCTGCTTCAAAATCCCACGATGATCTGCGATGAAATCCGGTGATGATCCTCTTCTGCGACAAGGTCCCACGATGATCTTCTGTGATGATCTTCTGTGATGAAATTCCGCGATGATCCTTTTTGTGATAAAGTTCTGTGATGATTTTTCACGATGATTCTCTTCTGCAATGGAATTATACAATGATCCTGTATGACGAAATCCCGTGATGATCCTCTTCCGCGACAGAATCCCGTGATGTGATCGTCTTCTGCTTCAAAATCCCACGATGATCTTCTGTGATGAAATTCCGCGATGATCCTTTTTGTGATAAAGTTCTGTGATGATTTTTCACGATGATTCTCTTCTGCAATGGAATTCTACAATGATCCTGTATAACGAAATTCGGTGATGATCCTCTTCTGCGACAGAATCCCGTGATGTGATCCTCTTCTGCAACAAGGTCCCACGATGATCTTCTGTGATGATCTTCTGTGATGATGATCTTCTGTGATGATCTTCTGTGATGATCTTCTGTGATGAAATTCCGCGATGATCCTTTTTGTGATAAAGTTCTGTGATGATTTTTCACGATGATTCTCTTCTGCAATGGAATTCTACAATGATCCTGTATAACGAAATTCGGTGATGATCCTCTTCTGCGACAGAATCCCGTGATGTGATCCTCTTCTGCAACAAGGTCCCACGATGATCTTCTGTGATGATCTTCTGTGATGATCTTCTGTGATGAAATTCCGCGATGATCCTTTTTGTGATAAAGTTCTGTGATGATTTTTCACGATGATTCTCTTCTGCAATGGAATTCTACAATGATCCTGTATAACGAAATTCGGTGATGATCCTCTTCTGCGACAGAATCCCATGATGTGCTTCTCTTCTGCATCAAGGTCTCACGATGATCTTCTGTGATGAAATCCTGCGATGATCCTTTTTGTGATAAAATTCTGTGATGATCTTTCACAATGGTCCTCTTCTGCAATGGAATTTTACGATGATCCTCTTCTGTAATGAAATCCCGCAATGACCCTTTTTTCATCACGCAATTATATTTTTAAATAATAAAATTCCATAATAATTTTATGATGCAGTTAATCTATGACTTCGTGGTGATACTTAATTATACCATTCTGAAAATCTTAATATACTAACAATTTTTTTTAAAAATCAACTCAGCGATGACAACTTTTTTATGATAAAATGATGCTTCTCCTTTAAAAGAAATTAAAATTCTACGAGATTTTCTGGAAAAAAATTTTAAAAGCCAAAGGTTTCGATTTTCTGTGACAAAGTCTTATGATTATCTTCTACGATGAAATCCTGTGATAATCCTATAATTTTATAATGATAATAATTAACTTCCATATTATAAGATTTTCTTTCAGTACTTAATATTTATTTAATAATATAACATGCGATTTTTCACGTATATACAGCATTTGCTAAAGTAAATCAATTTAATAAAATAAATAAAAAGTAAGAAACAATTTTTTGTTTATTAAAATTTATTTAGAATTTATTCAAATTTTTTTATAAAGCGAATATTTAAATATAATCCTGGAAATTTTATTTAAAAAAATAATAAAAGTATTACTAAATACGAATTTTTATTGTTCCTAACATTAAAATAATAAAAAAAAAAAGATTATGATATATTTTTAACAATATAAATTTTAAAACTAAAATTTTTATAAATACGTAAAAGTATTAAGATTAAAGTATCAGAAAACCAATTATTTACAAGATATTTTATACTTTATTCTAGCATATTAACATATTAAATATTTCGTAAACAAATAATTTTTTTATAATCATACCTTATTACTTTTATGAACAAAATAATGAAATGAGTATGTTAGTTTACGATACCCATAACTATTATGGATTGATAACTCGGCGACTGTGGAAATGAGGAACACATTTATACGTTTTTATTGCAGTTATATAATAGTGAAGAATTTTAAAACGATGTTCATATTCTTATGCGGTATTAAGTTATAACTGTTTGTTTTCGTAGAAAAAAAACTTACAATTAAACTTACATTTAAATTTTACAGTATTAACATTGAAAATGATCTTGTGTGAACTAGAAACGTTGCGTATAGGTTACATATAATTGTTTTTTGGTAGCTCCTTTTTTGTATTTTAATTTTTAATTATTTGAGCTGTTCTTTATATTTTCAATTATATATTGTTATGTTTCACTTTTGCATATATTTTTATTGTAATATTAGATTGAAACAATAAAAACTTGTGTATTTTATTATTCTTACTCAATTTTTTTAACGAATTATTAGTATGCTAATAGAATTGTCAGGATTGTGTAATTATGTATAAACAAAATTACTTACTTTTTTAGAAAGGAATGCCGTTTTTCTAGAATCTGCATATTTCGCACCAGCGCTGTTGAAAAAAAATTGACTTCTCACAATTCCTATGACAATATTCTATTTTGCATTGGACATCTACGATGATCCTCTTTTGCGACGAAATCCTAGTTGACCAAGAATGCTGATTTAACGATAAATCACATATAGCGCAAGTCTCCTATGTCTAGAGACGAAAAGTCTTTAAGATTTCGAAGATAACCAACGGCAAGAGAAATTGAGCACCAAATTGGTACGTTTACGCAATCGAGCAAGTATTTGGAGACCAGCATCGAATTCGAAGGTCGATAGTAGATCATTACACGGTTGAACACTTTTGTACTTCTCTAAAACATTCCGTTAATAGGAAAAATTTTAAGGAAACGGATAACTCACGTCCAAGGTTCTTTGGTCGATAACAATAAAATCTCACAACCAAGAGAGAAAACGGAATCCAGCTTCTTCAGGCCAAAAAAAGTATAAGATTGTTTATGACGACACTGAGGAACAGAGGACCACTTTATATACAAGTATTACTCTTTTCTAAAATTCTTAAGGCTTTTGAGTAATCACTACCATAGATGACTTACTCAAGAGCCGTAAATATATATTTATAAAATATATTAGGTGTTGGAATTAATTCGTAGCGTTTTACAAGTGATGGGAAGTACTTTCATTAATGTATTTTTTAATGCTCATGTGAAATAAATAACATTCTTTCATTAAAAACGCTACGAATTAATTCCAACACCTAATAGAAAAAAGAAAAACAAATATATTTTAGATATGTTATATAATAATATATTAAATTTAATATATTAAAGATATGTTAAAATATAGAGTTCAGATTTATCAAATGCTAAGTATAACAAACATACTATAGTAAAATAGAATTGAAATCGATTTGAATTTTGATTTATCTAATTAATGACTTGATTAATTCAACAAATCCAAACTAGAAACGTATATTTAAAAAATCGATATAAAGTTAATTTTCACTTCAAAGTTTTAATTATTTTCGTAAATGTTAAATCCCAGCTAATGCTAAATATTCTTGAAATATTCATAAAAGGTTGCTACTCAGAAAAACATTCCAACAGTATTACGAAATATTTACGTATTTAAAGTAAAAGCAATTTCGACATTTGCACATTCTGTGAAAACTCTTTTACTCTTCCGGCATATTCGGCACTTTAAGAATACGAATCGAACTTTCTATGACTATTTGGCGTTAGCCGGGGGAGGGGGGGGGGGATAATTTGAATTAAATATCTCACAATGAGATCTAGTAAATTTTTAAGGAAGCCGATACTGCTAATCCTTTAACACTCAATAATTAAATAGTTGTTTAAAAAAACCGACGTTAATTTTTCAACGTTCAATAATTAAACGATGAAAAAAATATGAAAAAATATTTTTTTAAAAATCATTACCTGGCAAATTCAGCAGTTGCTGCTTACCTCTATCACTGCTCCGTACATCTTTCTTAATAAATTAATATATTTTATCGACTCACATGCAATTATCTTCCTTTTAATTATATCATTAATTATTTCATCTTCTTTCCAATTAATTCTATTAAAATTCTATTAAAGCTCGAAATCCTTATTTCAGTCTGTAATATTAGACTGAATGAATTCATATAATTTATACCAAACTTCGTAATTTTCATCCTCTTCGGGAAAATTGTATTTTTCAATTTTGCTCTCTTTGTTGCAAAACCTAAAGTTAAGAGATCCTCTTTAAGAGATCAAATCCTTGTTAAAAATACATTTTAGCGACACAACTTGTTAAAAATTTTCCATTAAATTGAACTTTAATATTTTGCATCATTTCCTCTTTCCAACTAGTATATTAATTTTCATATATTTCCTGTTCCCATAGAAATGTGACATATCATATTATATTGTGTCTTAAATGATTGAACCATCCTACTCATTCCATAACTAGAACATTTTGTGTATAATAAATGTCGTGATTCAAATGACAGCTCTCTGTGAAAAAACAAAGTAGTATTTGATCTTTCCCTCCCTATTTGTAATATTTTATCATCACTATATATCTCCCATAAATGGTCTAACTAAAAGATGAAAAGACCTGTTAGAAATCTATATATTGACAATTGTAATGAATTATTATATGTCTTGAATAATTGTAATGAATTATTTGTGTAATATTGTAATGAAATATTATATACTTCTTTCTCCTCCCTCTCTTTTTAAAAACTTTTAAAATGTCTTCTAAAAATAATGCGTCTTTTTTTCTTTTCAAGTTAGGAAATGTCAGATTTATCATTATTTAGATGGATTTTTCAAGAATCCCTAATTTCTTTGATATAAAGTAGTTCCATAATGGATAAATTGTTGCGATTTCTTCTACAAAATAAAAATTTTGGATTTATACGCAAATTGCAAAAATAATTCCATTATAATTAAATTAATGATGAAAACAAAGTGATTTGAAAAGCATTATCTAAAACTCTTTGGCTTTTTAGACTTTTAAATATTTATAGATCCTTGATGATCCGTGTGAGCTTCAAATTCTGAAATTGTTAAATTACTGAAGTCTATTATCTTTAGCCTTTTGTGTTATAATTAGATGTTTAAATTTATTTCATCCCAAGATTTGCAAATTCATATGGTCCGTATGCTCGACACATCCTTGCAGAAATCTCGTGCAAACTTGCTTTGTGCGGATTCAGATGAAATTACATTTTGCCAAAGTAATCGAAAGACATCAGCAGAATATGATCATATCATATGATATCGATAATTATATATCTGGTAATCTTGTGCCATCTTGAAATATCCTCCAAGTACATTTTTCTTCATTACCATTGTGCAAAACAGCATCTTCCCTGTGACTCATAAAAACATTGTTTTTTTTCCCCTCCCCCTCCCCCTCCCCCCATCTATATCTGTATACACAAGGCACAAAGTACAAGAATCAAAGATCAATAACGATCTTCCGTCTCTTGTTACCTTAATCATACAAATCCAGTGATATCTCCTGATGATGATCAATTGTATCGTCGACAGGCTGTCGAATTAGAACTGTGCAGATAATGACGATCGGGGGCGTTTATCTAATCTATGAAAGGTTTAGATCTAGTTCTTTCGTTCTGCAGCCTGCTATGTAAAACATAAAAAGAATCGAACAAAGCAAAATGCAATATGTAAATTATATTACGAATATATTAGGTGTTGGAATTAATTCGTAGCGTTTTTTAATGAAAGAATGTTATTTATTTCACATGAGCATTAAAAAATACATTAATGAAAGTACTTCCCATCACTTGTAAAACGCTACGAATTAATTCCAACACCTAATAATATACGATATAAGGAACGATAACTAGTTACGCTCCAACAGAGATTTACTCTCATTTTCATTATCTTAAGTCGTCCATCAAATCTTCACGATATCGTCACGTTCAATAGATTGCATTTTATATTTTGATGCCAATCTCGAGACATTTAATCACAGTTCTTCACAGTTCATCGGTCGAATAGGATGAGAAATCTTCCAAACACACGCAGCTGTCTGTCAATCAAAAAGGTTTCTCATTTGCACCTCCCCCCCCGACCCCTCATCTTATATCTCTTTATTTATCTCCACAAAAAACATTCCAATATAAAATTATCTCTGATAACAAAGCTACGTCATTTTGTTATCACTTTGACGACAAAAGGACGTCAGCTTGCTATCAGGAATATTACCGAGAAAAAAGTTCAATACTTTGTTACCATGTAAATACTTAATTATATAAGAGTACTGAACTAAAATAATTTACCATATAATACGCCTTAAATTACCAGATAAACAATTTGATCAAAAATTCAAATATATAGATATAAATTTTACTTAGCCAGGTTTTACCGTAATAGAAAATTCCTTTCAATTGGTGTTGATTTACCACTCTTGCTATTTGTGTTGTATTGTTTGTGCCCTTTTAAATAAAAATATTTTTTCATTGTGCTCTTATTTTATGTATGATTTTTTTCATAGTGCGCCTCGATTCATTGCTGGTACAGATTTAAATCCTTAAACTGGTCGGCTAAGATTGGGATTTCGATGAAGATATCAAGATTTTTTTTCAATTCTCTAAACATCGACTTCGAAAGCTTTGGCTAGTAAAGATTCCCAGACGTATACATGGATTCCTCCTAATTCCAGGATAGTCAGTCTTCAAGTTCTTAGATCTTCGGATCTTCAGATTTTTTTACAATTGACATAAATTATGTTTACAAAAAGATATTAAGATGCAAAATGACTAAGAGAAATGAAATAAAATTCAATTCCTACTTCAATTGAAACCAACGTTACCAAGAAAACCTAACATTTCCACCACTTCTTACACATAATATATAATTCTTGCGCATATACTCTTTACATAGACAATTTTTCCTTCACTTGCTAAGTCACCGGTATATATCCTCCAAATGTCTCTCATATTTTCTGAACATCTAAAACATACACGTTAACGTCCTATCCTGGTCTCGGCATGACCGAAGGTTGTGCAGATCTATGAACACATTATTAGGGCAACGTAGAACAAGCATAAACATGGAAACTTTACAAACAGGAAAAACTTCCGATAGAACTCTAATAGGTTATTCGCATGCCGAATTACCTTACTTGAAGTATACCTGCGACCTTAAGATAACGGTTCTCTTCATCATTAGCCTATGTGATTCAACGAAAATGAATTTAGTCTGGATCTGGGGAAACGATCGATCGGGGGAATGGAAGTTCATTGCATAAAACTTCATTTCTCATCGTTGTAGTCATCACGCAGAGACGAGCTCGGTATCATGACGATTCGTGCAAAAGATAATTTGTGCGCCAAGTCAACCAGCCTCTAGAAACATAAATTTTTTTTCTTCCCACTCACTCAAGACAGATATACTTCCTTAGGGTTTTTTTTCGCTTGCCGCAATCTTATAGGTTTCTTAAGCCAACGATAACGACGACATCGTCCATATATTGACAGCTTCATTCGCGATAAGGTGAATTTTCTATGATGTCTATGTGCCAGACTGAAAAGAATTGATGGTATTAATAAGTTAGTGAATAGAAAAGTTGAAGAAGAATAGTTCTACATTGTTACTTGCAAAAATGTATTTATTTATCTTACACTCCTTTCAATACTCCTCACTTCATCTTCTTATCTAAATTGTATCACAGTTTTACTTACAAATATATTTCATATAAGATTAAAAATCACAATGGCTTACAATAAGAGATCCTTTGTCTTCGTTTACCTTGATCCTAAACAGTATAAAGCATATTAGAAATATGTGAGAAAAAATTCATCAATATTGAGCCTTGGTAAGTTACACTTGATACATAAAATTTTAGAATTAATTCACAATTTAATAAACAAAAAATGCATTATAATTTTAAAAAATTTAATCCTTCAAAGGCACACTATATTTTTTTACATACATATATAATGTACTAGGCGTTATAATAAAGATACTGTAAAAAGTTAAATTAAATTATATTATATCAAATTTTTTCAACCAAAATATCAGACATTACAAAAAATATAATACAAATATAAAAAAAATATTAATATGCAAATATATGTATTTTTCTTAATAAAAAAATTGGCATTTAAATAAAAAGAAAAGTCGAGTGTGTTATAGTTGCACTGAAGGATTAAATATTTGTTATACTATTCAGGATCAAGAAGAGTTAAATGCTACACACTAATAGAATTATTATCACAATAAAAGGCAGTCTTATAATATATGTATATGAAGTTACAAATTTTTGACAAACTTAAAAGTATAACTAAAATAATGTGAAAATGTTTCTTCCTTTCTGTTTTTTACCAGTATTTTGCTTTAATTATACATATGTTAAATATATTGTATTAGCAGACAAATTCTAAATAGTGAAAATACTTTGGTTTTGATACAGTTTACAAACCAAATTGATGACAGGTAGGAAGGCAGATGTGTGTGTATGCGTACAAAATCCCAAGGTCTGCACCTGTATTACAGCAACTCTCTTATCTCTCTCTTTCTCTCTATCCTTTTTTTCCACCTGCGTCCGCCATCTCAAAGGTGAGACTGCAAGTAAAAAATATCTAGATATATACTAGTAACGATGAGACTGCAAAAAATTGCCGTAACGCTGCAGGATTATTTGGCATCTTCTGGATACATTGAGGTTGCTTGCTGATATTGGAACATAGTTCCATACTAGAATAGATTGGTTCGTAAGTCAAACATTTCCTGTACTGCTTCAGTGAGGCAGAGAAAAAACAAGCAGAAGATAGACATCGAGACATCCATCCATAGATCGTCAGTATTTATTATATAGTCTTGTAGTTGATTAAATGCACTCTTCTTATTAGGAGTTAATGTGGAACATTTGCTGATGTGGCCCTTTCACTCAAATAAGCTACTTGGATGAGCTTGAAAATATTAATTAAATAATTGATTGAGAGTTTTTTATAGATTTTCACATTTTCACAGATATGTTTCAATCATTATCTGTGGAAATAAGATCTATTCTCTAGGCCTAGTCACCGCTGCACGGATGATTTGATTGTATTCAGCTGCTGAAAGAAGTCCACTATGCTGCTAAGATCTTCGCACAAGTTATCCTGCCAGAAGTTCCTCGAGTCAGGATGATGGCCACATCTCTCGAATTCTCGTTCAGTTTTATTATACAGGCCGCAGCTGCCATATTCCACGTCCTTGAGGAGATGCTTTCGCAAACGCTGCCAACGAACTATCCTTGATAATTGCTTAGCCCGCAACTCATACTCCGCCTTGTGTAGGGCGTGAGTCAACACAGCTTCCATATGGAAATCACGTTTGGGACTCCTGTAGCACTTTAGCTTCTTCTGACGCACGTTAGTGATCCAGCTAGTCAATTGTTCCGTATGACTCGGCTTGCCCATCTCAATCTCTCGCGGCCAATCACGAATGTCTCTCGTGACCACGGATAATTGCGTCACACTTCCATAAGTAGGAACTATTCTAGTTCGCCCCATCATACAACTAAGTATTGATTTAAGTATCGAAAACACCAACCTGTATCTAACTCGCGCCTAGTCGATCGTTCGCCAGCAGTAAAGTCGCTGAGGCTTCTTCTTAATTAAATTAATGGCTCCTTCCCGAAAGTTCCGGAAATATAGCCAGCCTGAGGCGTATACGAGCGAGATCCAACCACACCGTTGAGAGAGGACATGCAGAATGGCCGAGCCCTACTTGTAGTGGGAGCCTTTTATACCGAAATGACTGTCTTTAAGTGTAATCTTACGCGCTGGCGTGCGAAGTAGTTCCGCATCTGTGTCAAAAAATTTGTCCGATGTCATCGAATTTCTCGCTTATTAGCAATACAATTCATTAATTCATAATAGAAGATGCCTTTGAGAATTAATCGGGCGCGAATTATCGCTTGCAAAGCAAAAATCAATGCAACCCAGAAAGCGGATTACGGCGTAGGAAAGGAGTGCCGTAGGACGGCGTAGGCGACACGGCCTCTATAATCGCAATTGCTGCGTATTCAGTGTTGCAAGTGGGGAATGCGCTTTTTACGCATGTGCGGCAGATCGATGCAGATCGTGCACATATGTACGGGTGATCCTACGCTGTGTTTCAAAATTCAATCTACAATTTATTGTACATCACGTATACTGTACATTTTTCAGCACTGGCAGTAAATTTTGATCGTTTAAAAATCATTTCATCCTTGTTTGTCAAATGTGGAACGAAGACAAATGATGTTCATGAGTGTGTCAGTATGAATAGGACCACAGCCTTGAAACGCAGTCTATTTTTTTTTTTTTTAGCTGAGAAGTGTATAGGAGTTGTTCTTTGCACAATGCGAGAGAATAGTGACTATATTTACGGTTACATGGGATTCATTTAGGCCCAGTTTCACAACTCATGGTCAACTTTTAACCAAGATTTAACTTAAAATAATATTTAATTAATCATGAGTTGTAAAACTAGGTCTTAAATGAGCTCCATGTAACCGTCAGTTAACTTAACCGAGGTTAGTAAAAGAGACCTTTAATAACATCCGTAGTTATGAAACAGGCCAATCAGAGTCGTTCCATTCTTCCGAGGAACAGTTATGATTGGCCAATTTCATAACTGCGGATGTTATTAATCTCGATTAAGCGTGCCATGTAACAGAGCTCTAGATAACAATAGAAGTAACACAGGAATCTATTAGAAATCACATTCATGCATTCTAGTACGGTTTTTGATAGAGATCATTCCTGTCTTCTCAACCTTTACCTTATTATTTAATTATTGTATCATTTGTTATTATTTGCGATAATTTCATAAAATTTTCAGATAGTTATTACACATATTTGTGGCATATGAGAAATAATCATAGATGAAAAGAGCATTTTGATTCATGAGTATGTGGAAACGTATAACCGATTATTCGTTGATAATTTTTTAATAATAATTTTTTAATCCATGGTATCTTTCAAATAAAGGATCAATCCTCAAAATTTCTTTTCTTTATATTTTCTTTTTAAATTTGTACATTCATTAATGCATACATACAGCTGCTATTAATCTGTCGTAGTTTCGCTTTATTTTTGTTGTTCACAATCGCATGAACTTGACTAATACAGTTCTCGATATATGACATTTTGGACTTTATAGTACTTAATACATTAATTAATACAATTAATGGCCTAGTTTCCACCGAGGATTTATCCAAATCGGAATGTAAAAACCAACCAACTACAGTCAGAGCATTCTCCTGTTCGACTGTAAGGACCATTTCACACACTTGCATAGTCATATAAACATATACATAAAGAAAATCATCCAATCGTATTTTACGTTTGCTTTATGATAGGAATGTGATTGGATAATTTTCTTTATGCATATGATTATGCGGCTATGCAAATTTGTGTGGAATGCCCTTAGTCCGGATCTACAATAAGTGCGAGAAGAATAATTGTAATTCGTTTATTCTTTATGGCTTAAGGCTTAAAGGTGCGTTTTCACGTTCGACGCTTATTATCGTAAGAAATTAACCAACTACAGTCGAATGCGGGAAGAATAATTGTAATTCGTTTATTCTTTATGACTTAAGGCTTAAAGGTGCCTTTTCATGCAGACGCTCGACGCTTATTTTCGGCGTCAAAATAAGTCATGTGATAGAAATTGACGAATATCAAGCGTCAATTTTGATCACGTGACTTATTTCAAGATGCTGAAAATGAGTGTCGAGCGTCGGCATGAAAAGGCACCTTTAAGTAGAACGCAGCCCAGTTTCCACATGGTTTTTTTGTGCACGCAAACGTCAGGTCACAATAAGGGTTTAACTGACGAGGTGATCTGGAGCGGGGAACACGGACGCGTGCACGACGAGAACGTTCACGAGTAGCGCGGCGAGATGAGTAAAAAGCGGAATAGGCAACCGGACGCGAATCCCGACGTCAGTGAAGCCTCTACAGAGTCTTGTGAGGAGACGAGCTCAGGTTAGAAACGCGTGCCTTCCACAGTTCCTGATCTAAGATAATATCTTCGAAATCATCTTAGATTACCGAGCTTCTTTATTTTTTTAATTTTTTATTTTTCGCTCCGGTTTCTCTAATCCCTAAGGATATATCTTTGAATTCTCAAAATAGAATTAGTAGCCAATCAAGCAGCTTAAAAAATAAGCAACACAAAGCAATATAAATTTAGAAATTTCAAAGTCGAGAGATTTAACATTCGAATACTTAATTTAAAAACAAATTTTATAATTTAACACATTCAAAATGTCTATTTATAAAATCTTTAAAAAGACATTTAAGTTGAACTTATATTTTATTATAAGAGTAATATTAATTGACTGTTAGTAGGTGCAAAATGTCCGCATATAGCAAAGGCCATTAACCTGAACAAAGTAAAAAAAAATCTAAAAAAGACTGGTATATTAAGCAAATGTTCCATGTGCAAAAAACTGGAGATGGATCTTAAGACAACAAAGGAGATTGTAAATATGATATGATATTTTAAACACAATTATTTGATTGAAACGATATTAAAATCTAACGTAAAATTATTTAAATTTGCAGTGTGATATTTCAAAGCCCCTGTGGATTTGCTTGCAATGTGGAGAACAAGGCTGTAATAAAGAGGAAAAGCAACATGCCTTTGAGCATTATAGGAAGCCTCATAGTGACTGCCATTGCATGGTAACAGATTCTCACCATTGGAAAGTTTGGTGCTATCAGTGTGAAATTGAAGTTCATCCTAACAGTAGGTGAGCTAAGTGATAAACTGTTTTAATTAATATTAGGTGTAGAAATAAATTATCCAATATTTTTTATGAAATTCAATATTTATTGTCCACGTACACTACGTCAAACGTTTCTGGATACCATCAAATTAGTAATTCAATAGAATATCCAGCAATCTTTGAATGTCCTTGAATTCTAGAATTATCCTGGAATTTAACTTTAATTTATATCTTGAAAAATTCCTGAAATACCTGTACAATTTCAGGACTGACCTGGAATTTTTGTTATTCTTTTATTTAAAAAAATTGAATCATGAAAAAAGAAAGAAATAAGAAATATTTCTTGCTTATGTACAAGAATTATGTTGGTAATGATGAATTTTATGATCATTGTAGATGAAGCTTTAAAAGCAAGTACGTACATTGAAAATTAGACTGATAACTTAATGAAACGTCAATTAATTAATAAATTTATGTAGTGATGTTTGTGATATGTTAATAAAAAGAAAAGTTGTGTTTGGATATAAACACTTTCTTAAAGACAAGTTATTAATAAAAAATTTGAATTTGAATTTAATGTCTATAATTATAAAATCGTTTGTGTTGAATGTTCATTTATTATTGATAATGAAATAATATTGTTCCAAATTTATTTGCGTTTTAATTAATTTGTCTTGGAATTCTAAAATTTTAATATAAAAAGACATATTATATTTGCGCGAATAAATGAAAATCAACTGATGAAGATTAATTGATTTGAAAAAAACCAAGATTTTTATCTGGAATGCCCTAGAATTATTCTTAAATTGATTAGCCAGATATCAGGATATCCTGCTTCAATATCTACATTAAGTGAAATAGACGTTTAACTGTAAAACATTTAAAACAAATTTATCTATTTTAATAAAAATGAAATATAGTTATTTTGTTTGTCAAACTTCTCATAAAAAAACTACCTTTTACTAATAAAACATGTTTAGTCAATCGTGATATTCTTTCTACAAATTTCTTCAACTTTTGAAGAATAATTATTTCTAAATTGTTAATGAATAATTTATTGCTAGCAAAGACTAATCTTTCTATCGTGCTGAAATCTATGGTCGGTATTCATAGTTGATTTTTATATTTAAGATTTAAGTATAATTTCGAGATATAAGTCACATTATTTGAAATAAGAACAGACTATGAATGATATTTACAGAAATTTTTCTGTTATATGTGACCGTAGTCTCGACCGACGGTCGCACAACTTCGTCGCTTTTCTATTATCGCATTTTGACAATCAATGATTTTAATCTGATATTCTAAGTCGGTAGCTGCTTGCTGATCATGAATTCTCTCTTAAATACATAAGTTGGGCGCTAGGGTGAGCATACCGCTCTTTGTTACTCCTCTAAATCTTGAATAATTATTCTCAATATTTCTTTAATGCGACGGACAGCCGAGTATATTTATGAGTATACTACTCGGCTAGTTAATATATTTAAAAAATGTCATATCATCATACGATCAATCAATATATGAAAACTGTAACATATGGATCAACCGATGAATTTTTTTTAGTATATTAACTAGTTATAGGATAGAAAGATTTGAGAACCTCTCTGTTTTACAGTCAGTCAACAGCTTTGTCATATGACACATGAAATATTAACTTATGAATACCAGCCTGAACGGTTGAGGAAAATATTGAAAAATAATATGATAGAAAAATAATAGAAAAAAATAGATTATTTCATATAATTGAAGTATGCCTGTATGTTTCAACTTTAAATATAAAATTTTATAAAAAATAATTATTTATATTAATTATTTGCATACACTTAATAAAAAGCATGTTTATGTTTATAAATGTATATATTTATTTATTTTGTTTTTCAGGAAAAAACTCCTAGAAACTGTAGAATTTATCAAAAAATATGTTAATATACCACAAATATCTCAATCGAAAATGCCAGTGATTCAGTGCCAAAAAGAGACGATAATCGACGTACAGGAAAAAGAACATAAAATATTGAATAATCTTCCTAAAGTCGGGGTATGTGAATTATACGTCCTTTTTTGTATAATTTAATTTGCTCTTTAAGTTGCTCTTCTTAATCTCTTTTTCCATGATTTTACAATTTCTTTTTTAATATATAACGCAATAATGGAGATAAATTGTATAATATTAAAAATATTTATTTTAATTAAGGAATTTTTTAATTATGCATTATAGGGCTTAGCAAATCTAGGAAATACGTGTTTCTTCAATGCTGTACTTCAATGTCTAGCGCAAACACCTTACTTGGTGAAAGTGTTAGATGACCTACGTATACCTGGGCAGAAATTTGTTTTACCAGGTGGAAAGCACAAACCTATCGATGCTGAGGAGGAAGTGGAGTTGGTATGTATATCTTTCATCAAAATTGTCTTTTATTATCTCAAGATCTTTGTGGGATGCTGGCTTGTTTAATTACAACAGTTGCCTGTTAAGCAAAAGATCCAGATTTGCTTCTTAGATTTATCATTCTGCATATGTGATACTAGCAATTTTTCTGTGGGAAGAAACAATTTCACTACAGCAGTAATAGTGTCGAAAATGTAAATTAATCTCAAGATAACTAGAAATAAACAAATTGTGATACTGCGTCATTCCTTGGAAGACGAGAAACCTCTAAACGAACATCAATACACGACTATGCTGATATTGTTTATATTCTTTGTCTCAATCAAAGTTGAATCTAGGTAGTTTAAAATTCTTGTCTTCGTTTTTCTTATGGTATTAGAAAATATGATCATATTACTCTTTTTCTGGATGAACAAACATCTTTCAATGTTTCATTTGTTGTTTAACCTACAATATTCTCCGTACTAATATCTATAGATATTTTTGTGGATTAATATGTTTTAATACAGATTCTCATTTAGGTTCTCTTTCAAATATTCGCTAGCAACTCTCATGTCCCACTCATCACATGTCAAAATTTCAAAATGCCTTCTCATATATTGCAGTAACATTTTTTAATACTCTTCCACCAGCTTTACACTCTGAATTAAATCTGTCTAAATTTCGTTCAGGGATAACTAGATTCATTATTATAAAAAGTTGATATGATACTATTATAATTTTTATATGATCTACTAATAGCTAATTAAAACACACACACACACACACACACACACACACACACACGTTGTGTCATGTCATAATAGCAAAGCTTTATGTTTAATTTACGATTAATTACTTTGAGCTATGTAATATATTTGTCATTGTTTTTTTTTGTACTGGAACTAAATCAACTGCACCTAATTCAACTACAATTTGTTTATATTATGTTATAATCTTTGTTACAAATACTTGCATACATAAAGCTCAAATTATTATTAGCTATACATTTGTGTTTTGTAAACTTAGGTAATTTATATTCAGGTATGACTTCGAATCAGCTGTTTAGCTGTTGCCTCGTCTATTGTGCACAACTGGTCTGATATCATGTATTATATTTTTGATGTATTAACTTCTGTGTTATCACTGCACTCAATAAAGTTGTTGTTGTTATTATTATTATTATTATTGTTGTTAATATATGAAGCAATATGATTTACAAAAAAAAACGAATATTTATTGAATACAAGTAAAATAAGCCGAGAAATAATAAATTCATTATTAAGTGAATTATTTGAATTTATATTTGATAAACTGACAAAGTCAAATTTAATCATCTAATCAATTAAATTGACAAAATAAGAAGATATGTCAATGTTGTTAAAGATTTATATAAGAAAAATATATCAATATCGTTAGAGATATAAGAAATAACTGAAATTTTGCATTTTTTTCGTCAAATAGCTAATTATTTACTTTATTTGTTTTACAGCCACCAATCGAGGGGACCTTAGAGCGATGGGGCAGTTTCACATCAATTCTCTGTGAAACTCTGTCAAAAATGCAAAACACGAACGGCCATCAAACTTATACTCCTTTGAATCTTCTCTGTAAGCTCAGGAAAAAGACTACGCAATGTGTGGATGGAGGGCAGCACGATTCACATGAGTTTCTTCGACACTTATTGGAAATAGTTCGAAATGAAGATCTCCGAGTAAGTAAAAAAGTGCTCTTAATAAAAAAATAATATATCTATAATATATCTCTAAAAATAAATATATCTTTCGATATATTTTGATATTTCGATAGAAACTCTGAATATTTATAAATCTTCCTAGTATTGTATTCTTACAATATTTAATGATTCAATATGTGTTAAATGTAAACACATCGTTATGAAATTTATCATTATTCATTACAAATAAAATAAGTTTTTGCAAAACATTCAAACAATCTATTTTATCATTTTTGGAAGCTTGTAAATAAACTTTCTTTCATAAATGTATGGACTTTCAAAATGATAAGTACATAGGTTTTAAATATATCCAGCCAAAATTTGCCATTTTTAGATTAAAAAACTTAAAATAACAGGACTCTTAATGTTCAAAATACGACAACATGATAAAAGACTAATAAGAGTCAGAAAGTATCCATTATTCATCCATTAGTCAAAAATAGAGTAAAAAAATCTCCATTATTATCTCCATTATCGTTTAACATAAGTATAATTGAAAATAGATATAACAAACAAGAACTGCAGAAAATAAGAAAATTAAAACGCTACAGAATACAATACTAAATACAATACATGTTTCAATCTTATATTTAGGCTCTCTTCAGATGTACAAAAAATTCCGCAGTAAAAATTATTATTTAAAGATTAAGAAAGCGACTATTTCGTTACATAATTAGATGAGTTAAGACAGAGAAAATTGTTCGTCAAGCGATTGGTTAATCAATTGCGAAAATTTCTTATTGTTCTAGTGAGAACATAAAGAAACATAAAAGCGTTTTATATATATATATAAAAGAATTATCAAACTAAAAATTTTTAAAACAAATATAATACGTCTCTCTGGTAAAAACTCACCTCAGAGTCCGACAATTGAGAAAATCCATGTTAATATTTAAAAAAATTGTCAAATTTTGTCAAAAGAAGTAAAAAATTAATATCACAATTGTAAGTGTATAACGTCCAATATATAAAATAAAGAATAAAGAAAATCGTACAACTGTTATGTTTCACTAGAACAACGAGAAATTTTCGCAATCCGTCAACCAATCGCTTGACGAGCAATTTTACGTTTCTCTGTCTTAACACTCATTTAATTATGTAATGAAACAATTGCTTTCTTAATCTTCGAATAATAATTTTTACTGCATCGGAATTTTTTGTACATCTGAAGAGGGCTTAAATATAAGGTCGAAACATGTATTGTACTTAGTATTGTATTCTGTAGCGTTAAAATTTTCTAATTTTCTACAGTTCTTGTTTGTTATCTATTTTCAATTATACTTATGTTTATAAACTTATGTTTTATATTAAACGAATAATGGAGATTTTTTATATTTTCTGACTCTTATTATTTTATATCATGTTGTCATACTTTGTCATTTTTATTTCCTCCTTTTTTTCTGTTCATGAAAACCATTCTTATTTTTTAATGACCACAGAGAGTATATAATATATTAAAGAAATGAAAGAAAACTCTTATATTAAAATATAACATTAAACAGTCTTAATAATCGGTCTTAATAATCATTTATTATTCTTATACATTATAATAAGATTTTACTTCGTTCAGATATTAATGTGCTACAATAAAGATCCCATTACACTAACTTACATAAAATTCCATAATTGTCGTTTTTTGTTAGATTTAATATTTAGATTTATACATATATTCTCTATAGAACTTTATATTATATTTATATCATATACTGCAGATAGATTTTTTTATTTTAGAAAATGCACAGGAAATCAATATTTTAAAAGCAATGTTAGATTTAGTGTTAAAACGAGTTCTTAATTTGTGTATTCAATATGATGTAATGATGAATCTTCAAAGTAAATTAAAATTGTATATTGCTCTGCAGAGATACCAGAGCATAATTCTAAAGGAGGTTGGCCTGAGCGGAAAAACAAAGCCGGATTGTGTGGAAAAGAGCCTGAAATCTCGCGTGAAGTTCTATGGCAATCAGGCCAGTACGAGGCTGTTAGGACCAGAAGTAGTATTTCGCGGCGTGTTAGTATCTACTCTAGAGTGCCTGGATTGTCATCATTCGTCGCAACGCACCGAGCCGTTTCTAGACTTGAGTCTACCCGTCACTGCGGATAAGCCACAGCCTCCACTCTTAAAGTAAAGAAAAAAACTTATTTATTTTCTTTAGGTTACAATAATTAATTTTATTAAAATAGTATATGATAATTTTGATATATAGAAGATTTTACTAAAATAGTATATGATAATTTTGATATATAGAAGAAAGAATAACGAATTTGAGGATGCTTTTGATATGATGAACATTCAACAACACGATTGTCAGACGGAGATTTGGAAATCGGAGGATACGCCATGGAAGCAGTTGAAGAAGGAGAAAAAGGCAGCGAGGAAAAACCGAAAAAATAAAAGGCACGAGAATTATAACAATTCTAACGCGTTAATGGATCTAAATAATCCCGCGGAAGAAAACAATGATAATGTTTTGAAATCAGGTATAGCTTTTTTTCTCTTGCCGTAGATATAGAGAAGCTATTTATTAACAATTCGGATCTTTCTTATGCGCTATACAAATGTTCCAAAAGGAAAACACTTTCTCATTTTCAAAATTCATCTTCTAAACAAAGTTATATAAACATTTTTTTATTTTTAGAAGAGAGCGATGCCGACGTAGAAGACAATATTGAAATGGATAATTCTCATCCGGAGATTGGAGAGTCTGGTTATAGCTCTGAGAAAGCATCCGCTGTCACCAGTCCTGTATCTCCTGCTGACCATCATCATCATCATCATCATCCAAATAACGATTTTAATAGCACAATCAGTCCTGAGGACAGTAATCTGGACAACAGTAATTTGGACGCACCACAAGTTAGACATCTAGTGAACATTAATGCGTTAACTAGTCCTAGTCCAACCGATGTGTCGATGACGGACTTGACTCAAATCAGGATGCCATTCGAGAAGACTGACAGGAACATCGGTACCATCAGCTCCGAGAACGAAGTATTGGCCACGGCATTGATCAGCTCCATAATCGTGAACTCTGACGTTATAAGTCCTGAGATACCCACTGCAAGCTTAAGTAGCTCTGCTGCTTCTAAGGGGAGTCCCACTAGTCCTGTCAATAATGAAAAAATTGCGGAAAGGTCAGATATTCAAATGTTCAAACATTTACAATTTTTAAATTTTGAATGTTTTTTTCCAACTTCTTGAAAGCTTAAGCTTAAATTTGCTTCTTGAACATTGATTTTTGCGATTCTTAAATGCACATAGGCGATAAAAAAAATGTTAAACATTGTATTTTCGAAAACCTTTTTAGATATTTGAAAGGAGGATGTTAAGTTAGGGTTGTTTTTCGGCAGTAGCCATTTAATATGATGTGTAATTTGTACATCTATAATAAAAAATCTTTTTCATTTTTGGTCGAAAAACGGTGCTAACTACATTCTCCTTTGAATTAAGTGTGGTATTTTCTCAGATTGGATGGTGTTGAGACATGGATGGCTACTACTTTATCGAGATATGGTAGAAGGAAATATAACGGAACTTCGAACGGAGATCCCGAAGAACAAGATGTATATAACGAGCTTGGTGACATAGTGACGGGAATGTCTAGGCTGGGAATCACCGGGCATCAATCACCTGGCAGGTACACAACCAAGGAGGGTGAATGTTCCGTGGAATCATGCTTGAATCAATTCACCGCGCTAGAACTAATGACGGGAAGTAACAAAGTCGTATGCGAGGCATGCACAGCTCGTGAGAAGAAGGTAACTCAAAAAGAAAAGAAAGTGATCCTTCTCAAGATCTCTAAAGAAACTTGGTACATTCGAGAAATATGTGAGAACTGTTATAACATTTTCTTTTTTGTCTCCTTATATAAGTGAGAATAATACCATTTCATTTTCACTTTTCTTTTTTTTTCTCAGACTCAGGAAGGTTCGTCGAAGATGGTATGCACTTCGAGTACAAAGCAATACCTCATTTCTCAAGTACCTCCGATATTAATATTGCATTTGAAAAGATTTCAAACGCAGAGAATTGGTTTTCGAAAGGTTTTCAAACATGTGTCATTCCCGATATTATTGGATTTGGCACCAGTTTGCACAGATCGCAAAAAATCTCGACTTTATGCACTTTATGGGGTTGTCGAGCACAGTGGAACTGTTCATGGTGGTCATTATGTTGCTTATGTCAAGGTAGATTATATTCAGATTTTGAAACACTTTCGCATTTTAACACGGGATATTTGAGATTTTATAAAAAGATAAGATAATGAACTTATTTCTCAAAAAATATAAATAAGCATATGCATTGAAAATAACTTTAAATAAAAATACGCTAGAATCTCATATTTATATGAATTTATCTTTTTATTTATATGATTATATTGAAAGAATTTATTAAAGTTGTTGCAATCATATTGCAATAAAAACTAAAAAGTCAAAGAAAAAGTACAAAAATATTAGATGCTTCCACTACTTCTGATGATCTTTCTTTGTAAAAAAATATGTGATTGTGACATAATAAATTTGAAAAATTATTGTTACTGATTAAATTCTTATTTTATGTTCCTATTAGACGAGACTGCCGCTATCACCAGATGATCTTCGATGGAAGTTTCTTCCAAAAGATAAAGATTCTAATTCTATTAATTCGAATAATGAGTCGAATAGTTTAGATTCAGATGAGGAAGAAGCATCAGCGAAAGGTATATCCATTGTGGAACCACCACCTGGGAAATGGTATTATGTATCAGATTCTCGGTAAGATCCTTGCTATTATAACATATTTA
Organism: Acromyrmex echinatior; assembly: GCF_024713525.1. NCBI lineage: Eukaryota > Metazoa > Arthropoda > Insecta > Hymenoptera > Formicidae > Acromyrmex > Acromyrmex echinatior. The sequence continues at coordinate 3,002,448 of NC_141865.1, read as the reverse complement.
CCAGAAAACACAAAAAAAGATATATAAATATAACAAAATTAATATCATGAACTACAGGAGATTATAAAATTAATTTCAGAAATTGCTCTTTTGTTTAGAAAATTAAACGTAATTTTCTAAACACAAATCTCAAATTCATAAAAAAAATTGATGTTGCATGCAATATATTGCTTCTTGTCATGAGATATAGTAAAAATCAATATAGTAAATGTTACACTTGTTTGCTAATTTATTTCATATGTAATATGAAGTAATTACTAGTATAATTATTACACTATTTGTTTCATCACTATTTGACATTTATTGTAATTTTTTATATCTATTCTGTTTATTCTACATTTATTGTATCTATTCTAGGGTATCAGAGGTAGATGAAAATACAGTGTTACAAAGTCAAGCGTATCTTTTATTCTACGAGAGGATTCTCTGATTCGATAAAATGAAGCAGAATGTGAACGAAGGTCGATGTAGTTCACATTTTCAATGTTTGTCGAAAGAAAAAAAACAGACTTATAATGAATTTATTAATTATATAATTATTAGTATAACGCGCGTTATCGGATGTACGATGTAAGTAACTGATTATGTACACACATTGCAAGAAATCTGTAATCTATTAGAAATATTGAAAATTTGGTTCTTGTGAAAAGTTGTTTTTTACAGTCGATTAGCAATAGATAGCGAGAATTATTAATAAAAAACTTGGAAACTTTCATAAAACGTTGAAGTGGATGCTGACAGCCGAACTCGATAGTATCAGGTGGAATTAATAAGGTCATCGACGAGATATTGTTATAAAGATGGTCGGCGCTTATGGAAATTTGCGTGCCTGTTAAAATTTAAGTGATTAAGACTCAGTTCCACTTTTTGATAAATTTTACCTGTGAGATAAATCTGGTAATCCGCGCATGTGATTGGGTAATCTTGCTACTTATCCAACAGGTAAAATTTACAAAAGATGGAACAACCGACCAATTCAAAAATTGGAAAGAGACAATGAATAAGTTGAACCTCGGTTAAGACTTAGGATGAAATCACACGGTGCGGAAAACGACTGCAGAATAGAGAATACGTCATAGAAGCAACCAATTAGTGTTATTCTGCGTTATTCTACGTTATTCCGAATAGCGCTAAGTGATTGTTTCAATGACGCATTCTCTATTCCGCAGCTCTTTTTCGCATCGTGTGATTTCACCCTTAATCGTGAGTTGAACTGGGCCTTATGCTGGGATAGGTCATTAGAAATGATGTAATATTATTTCCGCCGCGCGGCAAAAGTTGGATTGAGTTCAACTTTCATCGCGCGGTGAAAATGATATATCTATTACTTCCGAGCAAGTTGATTAGTTATCGCGCCAACTTCCGTCGCGCGGCAAGCGTTGCGTTATGTGTGCAAGATCATTACTCTGCTTTCTTTTCTGCGATTGTGATTAGTCTCGCTATTCCGTTTCGCTATGAATTTCCGCTCCATAGAACATCAGTCTAGCATAAACATCACATAAAGCCGCTAAACCAATGAACATCTTATTTAAATCAATATGGCGACATTATACTAGATGCTCATTGGTCCAGCAATCTTATGCTTATGCTCTGTTATGCATTTCATGTGTGAAGCCCTTAAAGCGAGGAACACAAACTCTTGCATAATGCATAACATGTAATGCATAAGAAAATAAACTAATTAAAGTCCTCCTTTTCCTTGCTTTCCATGAACTAAAGAACTTCTGATTGAATTTCTTATGCTTTATATGTTATACGTTATGCAAGAGTCTGTATTCCGTGCTTAGGGCCATTCCACACAACTTGCATAGTCGCATAAACATGTGCGTAAAGAAAATCATTCAATCGTATTTTATGTTTGTTTTTATGACAGAAATGTGATTGGATAATTTTCTTTATGCATACGATTATGCGGCTATGCAAGTTTGTGTGGAATGGCTCTTAAGTTGGAATCAGATTACGTATTGAAGAATGAAAGATTGAAGTTTGACCAATTAGAATAAAAAGAGCCAAAACTTCTTTGTTCTCATTGATGAAATTTCAATCTTTAATCTTTAATCTCAATCTTTAATGCGTAATCTGATTCCGGTTTTAAATGTAGTCACAAACTTGCATAGCCGTATAAACGTATGCATAAAATTATTGAATATATTTTTAAGGGAAGATATTGGGTCATCTAAAAAGTATCCGCGGTTTTTTGTCACTAGATGTGTTGACCATCAACACCATCTAGTGACAAAAAACCGCGGATACTTTTTAGATGACCTAATAATACGATCAGAATAGCGATCATGAATTTTTCTTTAGAGAGACTTAGGTCCTTAGGGCCGGTTGTTCCAGTCTGATTCCGGCCTAAGTTAGGGCAGAGATCAAAAATCATGTATTGTGAAATACACAGTTTCTGATAGGTTGAAATTCTTATTCTCTGCTTCCTGTTATTGTGCAAAGCCTCATACTCTAACCAGAGAGAAACCTGAGAGAGGACTTGACGATTCAAAACCTGTAACCGCAAAATGCTGTTACGCACCATCGCCCTCTGACAAAGTGGATGTAAACTACATAGCAACGTCCACTTAGGGTACATCATCCATTTTTCGAGGCTGGAGATAGTAAAACGATATTTGGTTCATATAATCGTGCTATATATAGCTCCAACCTTGAAAAATGGACGATGTACCCTAAGTGGACGTTGCTATGTAGTTTACATTCACTTTGTCAGAGGATAGTAGTGTGCAACAGCATTTTGCGGTTACAGGTTTTGAGCCGTCATGTTCTCTCTCAGGTTTCTCTCTGATCAGAGTATGGGGCTCTGCACAATAAAAGGAACAGGGAACAGAGAACACAGAATAAGAATTTCAACGTATCAGAAACTGTGTATTCCACAATACATGATTTTTGATAGGTTGAAATTCTTATTTTCTGTTCTCTGTTCCTTTTATTGTATGGAGCCCCATATCAATCATGAAACTTTATCCATAGGATGGAAAGTGAAAGGTGAAAATTTTGACCATTGAAGTTAATGGAGAACTTTTCACTTTTCATCCTAGAAAAAAAGTTGATGATTGATACCCTGCAATTCTTGATGATTCTTAATTGATTCTTGGGTATGTTCGAATTCCCACCTGAGTGTTCCCTGAATATCATGTCATTTTTGTTGTTTACCAAACATTAAACAAGGACGACATGGTATTTGAGTGACCCAGGTGACAATCCAAATTCCGAATACGCCTCTTTCTCTCTTCGTTTTCTTCATCGTACGTGAAATGCGCTCAGTAACGATCATTAGTTTACCCTCGCCGGAATTATCGCTACTCCGCGGCAAAGGTCAATTAATATTGAACAAGAAGACATTAGCAATCATTAGATTGCATTTAATAAGTTTGAATAAGTCGCAGTCATTTTGACGTGTGAAAAGTTCATTGTAAGAGCAATTGTTTTTACTTGAAAATAAGCAAAAAAGAAGTATTATTAAATTTTAAAGGAACATATATATATATATATATATATACATACGTGATATATTTTTTAAAATCTGTTACATGCTTTGAGTGTTCAACGTGTCGGTCAATTCTGCGTAATTTGAAATAAATTTTGTTGATATTTTTCGCTGATTTCATGAAATATGTGCACTTCCGTAAAAAATAAGGTAAAAACTTCCTATATGATATTGATAATTACGATAATTATGTAGCTTCATTATAATGTGCATTCAAATCGCCATATAATTTTCATAATTTGTGAAAATCAATTTTACAAAAGATGATTTGCATTTTTTGATAATTGTTGAAATGAACATCATTTGCGATGTTGATAAAATTAGACTCGTTCGACGCATTTTTGTACAAAATGAAGGAATCTAGCAAAAGAAGTCGCTCTGTCCCGCGAACCCAGATACTAATTATTGAAGTTTATAGATATTCAAGTTAGAAAATCTGGCACATTGATGGCATGGAGGAACATGAGAACATATAAGTGAGGCTAGAATAACTATTTTCTGTTCCAAAAAATTACACAAGTTTTCTACTTTAAAAACGCCATTTTTTTGTTTATAATTTTTGTTTTTACATCAGAGAATTTGTTTTAGTTAGGATTTTGCTTTCTGCTTTAAAAATACAAATTCTATTTTAAAACAAAAATTCTTTTTTAAAAACAAAATTTTGTGCTATAAAAACAAAAATTATATAGAATTTGTTTTTAAGGTAAAGGTTTATATTTATAAAACAGAATTTGTGTAACCTCTATATCATCGATGTGATAGTTTTCCTAACCTAAATATCTTGCAATTTTAACAATGAATAATGAATCTCGATTTATAGGGCAGAGCGACACTTTTTTTGTCATATTCGTTGCATGCAAAAACGCATCGAATGAGCCTAATTTTATCAACATCTGAGATGAAGAAGTTAAATTCAACAATTACCTTAACTAATATTCTTGAGGCTTCCATGAGAGTACTTTCTATATAAAGATTATACGTTTCACTAGTTGTCTCCGTGTTCATTCTTGGAATGGCAATTCTTGGATCGCCTTGATGAAATGGACTGCAAGGTTCATGAAACGTTGGTATTCCAAGAATAGATAGCTGGAGAACCCACGAAACGCATAATTATCTTAACTTTTAAATGTTAAATGTTTAAATGTACTAATCTGTTTTATCTCTGACAAAATCTATTTTTTTATCATAAGTTTATATAAACATTTTTATAATATCTTAATATACCATAATTTGTATACAGAATTCTCCAGAATGCCAGGATATGTTGCATTTTGCAAAAAAATGGTGCTGGAATTTTTTTCAATGTATGATCGTACAGCTGCATTTTATCTTCGATAATATTGTAGACTTTGCCTTTGGCATGTACTACGATAAGAAAGCAAAGAAGGTACCATCAGTGAAGAATAAGCTATTATTAGAAAGTGCTGTTTCCTTAGCAGAAAAAATTAGGTAGGACAGTTATTGATTCTTTACTTAAAGAATAATTTATAACCATGTTATTCATATATATATATAAATGATATTTAAGGCTCTATTCTATAATCTTTAACACTATTTATTGTTGAACAATTATCATTAATTTAGAATTTTTCTTATTTTATAATAACAAAACAAAATTATCGTAATCTCTAGAAAAATATTATTGAATCTATAATAATTTTGTTACCATTTTATTATTAATATATAAATAACAATTGTTATCTACAGAAGTGACAAAATTGTTCATTAACGACTATTGTTTAATGATAATATCGTTAAAAAATTATAGAATGGTTTATTTTATTAATTTATCAAACACATCTTCTCTCATAATTTTTTTTTTTTTGCTTTGTAATAACATTACCATTAAATAACCATTAAATGATAGAAATTCTTATGAAAATTTGGTTTTGAATTTGAAATGATGAGATGTTCTTTAAAATAATGAATGTCATTTGTATATGAATGAATAGGTTAAATATGTTAAAGATTTACAATTTGAAATTGAATTAAAGAGAGAATAATTCTAATTAAATATGGAAAATTCTTATTTTTGGTTGAAGCAAACCTTAAATGCTATAACTATTTAATATAAATTTATGTACATTTCTGATTTCCATAAATCATGCACTGAATTGCTTTTTCAGACTAAACGCATTTATGCACAGAATCAGAATAGTAATCCTGATAAAAAATGTATTATACATAAATATACAGAGTGTCTTAAAATAATTGCTAAATATTTCATGGACAGGTAGAACCATGGTGGAAGGATTACATGTTCAAGCGTCTCTTTCTAAAATTGTTAATAGTTTAAAAACAAACATTTAAATAATATCCCTGCGAAATATGGATATATCTGTTGGTGATGTTCGAGATTTGTGCCATGTAAGCATATAAAAAAAATATACATATATATTTTATGTATATATGTACATACATGATACGAACTTCATCACAGCTATATCATTGCGCGCGCTTCCATATTATAAAACGTTTTCCAATGAAACTTAACAAGCATTAAGATAATCTCACAAAGATAATACACAAAGAGCAGCAAGCTAGTGTAAGAAATAAGCGACAACACGAGAAAAATATTCAGGCATTCCGGGATTTAAATCAAGGCCTAATCTTCTCCATATCGATAAACTTCCATTCTGCCACTGAGCCATACAGCCCTGATGCTGATAGCTTCTTTGTTGTGTCTATTTCCTCTAAATTTCTTACACTAGAGAGACTAACGGTAAGAGAGAGTTAATGGACGCGTTCAAGCCGACAAAGCGACTAGGTCTGCTCGTCGAGCAATTAAACATAATTGATTGGATTCATAGGTAAGAATCAGTCAAGCTCGACAAGCGAATGCCTTTGCCGGTTTGAACTCGACCAATGTGACATTCCATGCTCTTCCTTTTCTTCATTGTCCCTCGTCATAAACATACTTTATCTGCTAAAAAGTTTCCGTGAAAAATTAGGTGTTGTAATTTCAAAAACGTTTGCATATACAAAAATCTGCAGTGTAATGTTTGTCAATGTATTATAAACTAAATATTTCATATGAAACGTTTATGAAATATTGTAAAATTGGTTTCATTATCGCAAATATAGCATTGCTGTAATGCCATCAAACGTTATAAGCCAAACATCCTAAATGAAACGTTTATGGAATATCTTAAAATACATGTTTTATGTCGCAAATGTGACATTGCTGTAATGTCTTTGAACGTTACAAACAAATTATCTCAAATGAAATGTTTCTTAGATGTTGCTAAACATTTCTTTTCTAACATCCTAAATTATTGAAATAACAGCCAAGATATAACATTTTTGGAACGGCACGCGAATATTACAATTGAAATATTATTTTGAAACATTCATGAAACATTTTATGAACATTTTAATGTAACATTTTAAATTTCTGCCACATTCAGGTGATTAGCTGGCGATTAAAATTTAAAAAACGTAAAAATTTAGTAGTGTCTAATCGTAAATATTACAAGTCCATAGCTATGCATTTAAAATAAAAGCATAATGTATTTTCATTATACATTTAAATGGAACGTATGAAAAATGTCGAACCAATTGATCACAAATCGGGGAGAAGGTGGTCAAATTCTGATTAGGGAATCTCTATCAAAGACAATTGTCCTAATGCCTTGTGCCCTCTCTTTTACGTTTCTCCTTGCAATAACCAATCAAAACGCAAGACGTCAGGCAATAGTACCAACACGTTAATGATTTTAGTGACAAATATATGTATCTCGAAAAACAAATGGAACTCTTTCACTTTTGGCCAGCCTGAAATAATGTTAGTTTCGAACGTTTCAGTACTAAGTTAGTTTAGCAAGTTTCCTTTTTTTATGCACATTTTCGAAGACTTAAACTAAAAACTTTGGCATATGTTAAAAGAAACGGATATCACATCATTCTCAACTCTAATTTCGCTAAACAGTACATAAATCAAACTTTATCATTGACACATCTTAAGTAAAACATTTCAAAATTGAAAGTTTAAAACTAAACAGAAAACGCTTAATTTTTGAAAAACTTCAATTTGACTCGAAGTCAGTCGACAATCGACCTAATCCACAATTTCATTCGGTCGAGAGATAGGATTGCATTATATTGGATCATCTAAAAAGTATCCGCGGTACTTTGTCACTAGATATATGACCATCAACACACATCTAGTGACAAAAAACCGCGGATACTTTTTAGATGACTCAATATAATCTAGAAATTAGGCTGGAACTTGGAATATCTTGGAACTTGGAACTTGGAATACCGATTTTTATTTAAAATTTTAGCGATTCTATAAGGTCCCTTGTACTCGAACTTTAATTTTTTATCTTTACTAGACTTCACAATTGAATCTCTGATTATGACTAGATCACCGAGAGCTTTCGATGTCGTTCGTACATTGACTTATTATATTCTTTGATTCTATCCGTAACATTCAACGCTTGTATCCGGCTTTCTTCCCTTACTTCTTCAGGGTCTGCGTCGATCCCTACAATTTCAATCAAATATTTAACTAAGTCAGTAATCAGCGTAATTACGCTGATTGCAATCTAATAATATTTTTGAGGATGAAGCTTTAAGCGACGAATGATGCATGTTATTAAATATATATTACACTGTATCGAGATTAGATTTCCCAGTCGTCCTGATCATCTGTTAACGAAGATTTGAGAAAGCGGTTAATCCTTTCGACCAATCCATTGACAAAAGACCGCCACGGCAACCATCTGTGATTAATTTGTCTGTGAACGCAAAAAAGTATACTCTCGAAAAGGCAGTCTTCTTTTCCGCATAAATATACACTAAAAAATTTATAGCAATTTTTAAAAAATTGTCTATATTCTTCAATAGTGTTGGATACACGAGCTCTACAATAGTCACGAAAATTTATCTAAGATTGTTAATCTTTAATAATATCTCAAATATAGTTTCGTCTAGAATTAAATTTAAATACATGTTGTACAACAAAAGAATATATGCTTATATTTATACATACTTTGTTCTAGAACAAAAAAGGTTACATCAGAAGAGATTGTAAAAGCTTATATTGAAAGATGCAAGGAAGTAAACGATTTGATAAATGCAGTCGTGGAATGTAGATACTTAGATGCAATTGAAGAGGCGAAAGCAGTGGATGCCATGATAGAAAAAGGCGTAGATTTGGAGAAAATAAAAATAACGCAGCCATTCTTGGGAGTACCGTTTACTACAAAGGAAAGCAATCGAGTAAAAGGTATATAAAACATATGTAGCAGTGTGAAAATATTCAGAATTTTTAGTTCAAGATTTTATTTTTGAAAAATTATTCAGTTGACAAGTTTTAATTGAAACTTTAATAAATTTTAAATTTCACAAGTTTGATAAGTATGTAAAGATAAATATAAATATTTTTATTTTATTAATTTTATTTAGTTTTATTTAAATATGATTTTGATTTAATGATTGTACAGACGTTTGGATCCTTCTCAATATCGCAATCAACTTAAATTAATATAACAATAAAAAATGTTGATAATAAATAATAAACATAATACAATACTAATATAATACAATTATAAATCGAAATAAAAGGTTGACGTTGGAAATGATTTTTATTAAAAAACAAACCAATGGCTTAAATATTGAAAGTGACACTGAATCTCTCGACGCGGTTTATTCTAATTTATTTATAAGAACATGCTTCCTTCTCCTTATCACCGTATGTTCGTTTTAATTCTAATTTTATAATTTGATCCAGTTAATTTGGTAATTATTTTGCAAATACTGGACTTCATAACTTCTTACTGCAGCAAAAAACGGGGCTACAAATCCCTTAATTCGATTTATAATTGTATTATGTTAGGTGTATTATCAATGTTTAATTTTTTATTGTTATATTAATTTAAGTTGATTGCGATATTGAGAAGGATCCACATTAGGGTCAAAACATTTTGATCTGTACATTTTGTATTAAATAATAAATATTTTGCATGAGGACATCCAGTGCTTGGTTCACATAGGCAACATTTTTCTTTGATTTATTCTTTAGAACCTGTCAATTCTTTTTATTGTACAATTAATAAGTAAGTACTGATAACTAGGGATATAATCTAGGCAGGAGATAGACCTAACTTCACATTGAAGTTCGATCACCTCTATGCAGGAAGGGTGTGGGGTGAACTTCTCTTTGCGTGGAAAGTCGAAAGCTCCTTGGCAAGGAGAATTACACTTTAATTCTAGATATCTTAGAAACTCTAAGAGACCATCATCTAATTGTTGAGACAAAGTTACTCAGAATTATGGCTTTGACAACATTATGTCAAAATCAAAGTCATTGGAGTTCGGTCTCTTGTTGTTAATATTTAATATAATTCTATACAAAACAAAAAATAGAAAAACAAAGCACACTTAAGATCCAGTTAGACTATTAAAAAGCATTTATGTCCTATTGTTGTGCTCGCATGTACGATCTTATGAGATATTTAGCTTAACATTAAAAAAAAAAACAAAATTAGTTGAGCATAAATCAGTGTCAGCACTTGAAAAAAAAACAGGTGTGATACTTAAATGAATGCGTGATAACGCGTCCAAGAATGAAAATGTTCTTTTATATTAGTGCTTGTATATCTATTTGTATATCTATTTGTATATGCGCATGAGATATTTCATATTTTATAATTCACAATATCAAAATAAAATATGAAATATCTAAGAAACTATTGAGTTTTGGATAGCATTATTTACGCTATCTTTTACACTTTATATAAATATATATAATAAATTTATATTCGAATATCATAGAGGATTTATATAAGAAAATTTATATTGTTCCATTAAAAATATTCTCCAGTCTTTTCACATAATATAAGAAGTTAATTAGATATTGAAATTAAGTTTGTAATTTATATATATATAGGTATTCTTGAATTTTTTCAGATTTTTTGTGTAGTTTTCTTTAAATAATTTTCTTAAATAGCTTAAATTCTTATGAGAAGAGGAATTTTAAATGATTTAATTGTAAACAAAATATAAAAATTTTGAAAAGCTATATAGATATAATGAAATTTAAAGATTTTTATTATTTCATTTTTAAATTAAAAAATGAAGTTTTAACGTATCATTTTCATATAAAAATATGAAATGAATTCTCTTTAAATATGATATTACACTAGTGAAAACGTGGCAACATCGTTTCTATTAGAATTATCAATATCCAAATTAAATTCAAATTATATATAAACAATTTTTATTCAAAATTTAGTTTAATTTAATTTAATTTTTTTAAATTTAATTTTTTTAATAAATTACAATTATACTATTAAAATTTTTTTTATTATTTTTTAGAAGATGGCAATGGCTTTTGCATCCTTTGTTTTCTCTGTGAAGATAAAAAAAGTCACAATAATTCCTCTTCACTTTTTTAAGTGGAGAACTTTTTTAACAGAAAATGAAAATGCTTGATATAATCTTGACAAGTTAAACTAATTTTAAAATTATTTTATGTTTTTCTTACTAAATAATATTTGTCTGGATTTTTAGAAAAAAAATGCATCATAGAATAGAGAAATTTTTACTGTTGTAAGTAATAATGAAATTAATATTAATTAATCATTATTATTAATTATCCTATTAGGTTTAATTCATTCATTGGGTTTACTTGGTCGTCGTAATCATCGTGCAGAAGAAGATGCCACAACAGTTCGTTTCCTTAAAGAGGCCGGTGCGATTTTAATTGCTACGACTAATATTCCTGAGCTCCTTTTATGGACTGAATCAAGAAATAATATATATGGACAGACAAATAATCCTTACAACACCACAAGAACTGTCGGAGGCAGTAGTGGAGGAGATGCGGCCATTGTATCAGCGAGTGGTGTTCCATTTTCCCTTACTAGTGATATAGGAGGCTCCACAAGAATGCCCGCGTTCTTTAATGGATTATTCGGCTATAAACCCAGTGAAGGTCAATCTTATTAATGATGTTGTTGTAATTACTACTATAATTATTACTATAATTACAAATTTATATAAAGGATGTTTTTTTAAGCCCGATAGAACTTGAAATTGTAAAAAATAAAACAAAAAATTAAATTAAACAGCCGCGGTGACCATATGGCCCGAAATCATTTTCAAATGTTAATGCCATGCATTGATCTTTCGACTAAAAAAAATTTTTTGATTATAATTTAATTTTTGTGTTAGTTTTTACAATTTTAAGTTCTATCGGGCTTAAAAAAACACCCTTTATTATTTTCTATCCATTTAATTTTGAGAAAAAATGTAGATGAGTGTATGTGATATATCTAATAACAAATTTGATTGGATGCACTCAGTGCGCACTAATGCCATCGTACACAAATTGATGTAAAAATAGATATTTAATATAAATATATATAAAAACGGATTAAACCATAAAATCCTTAATATATTTTTGCTGTGCTGTTAAGTAAAATTTGATATAATCCGAAATATATACATTTTATTTTTACATAGATTAAATTAGTACAACGGCTTTAATATGCACTAGTACACATCAGTGCATCCAAAACCGAATTTGCTATAACTAAATTAAAATGATAAGTTTCAGAATTTTTTAATATCGTATTTTCTCATGTCGATAAAAATGCAGTATTAAAAAATTGATAAAAAGTTCTAAAAAAATTCTCAGAACTTTATGAGAAGAAAATAAATGATTTTTGTTTCTTGCAGTTTTTTTATAAAGTTGATAGTATTTGAGTAAAAAATTATTCAAAATTAATATTTGGCAATTTTTAGTAATTAATATCTTGTTAACTATTGCAAAATGGTAAAGAACTTTTTCGTCTCAGTTTAGTCCGCTCTATCTACACAAAAGTGATTGGCAAAAACTTTCGGGACACTCTGTATATGTTTTTAGATGAAACTTTTAAAACAAGTGCGAACATTAAAAATCAGATTGATATTTTAATGAAACGTCAATTTAAATTAATTTTATAAAATGATGTTTATGATATATATTAATTAAAGAAAACTTGTGTTTGGGTATAAGCCTTTCTTTAAAGATTCAATAAGGCAAGTTATTAATAGAAAATTTAATGTCTACAATTACAAATAGAATGTAGCAGAGAAATTATCGGTTGTGTTGAACATTCTTTTATATTATTTATAAAGCAATAATTCTAAATTTGTTCGTATTTTAATTTATTTGCCATATAAAATTCTAAATTGAATATAAAATACATAATATCGCGTGAATCATTAAAAATTAATTAAGTAATGAATATTAAATTGACCTGGAAAAAGGTTTTCCAGGATTTTTATCTAGAATGTCTCGGAACATTGTTATCTTTGAATTGATTAGCCACATTATTAGCCACATGAGCACTTTGAATATATGAAGTTCTGAAACGTACAAGTTATGTATTATATCATATTAAAAGGCTATTTAAGCGAAATCGAATGATGATCGCTTATCGTAAGAAAAACATTGGGAACGTGAAAGAAATCGTTATCAAAGACAATAGATTTAATACTATCATTTATTGGTATAAAATTAATGTTATTCGTACTTAATAATGATAATAATAATAATAATAGTAATGTGATTATTGATATTATTAGGATTGACTCCAGTGGCTGGAGTCGGATTGCGTGAAAAAGATTATCCAGACACTATGTGTACAGTTGGACCGATCTGTAGAAAATCTGAAGATCTGATACCCTTTTTGAAAATACTGGTCGGTCCTAACGTGACTAAATTAAAGCTAGATGAGCCAGTTAATTTAAAGAATTTAAAAGTATTCTATCAAGAAAGCTCTGGTGATTTAAGAACAAGTAAAGTTAATAATACCATGCGAGCTACATTAATGAGAGCAGTGCAACATTTTGAAGAATTAACGGGTTCTGCAACAAAGGTAAAATCTCACATTCTTTAATTTTGCATCTAAAGTAGTAAAGAGTTTATTAGATTTTTTTCACTTTTTTCTCTTAATTATTTTCAAATTTCTTCTTTTTCTTCCTTTCTGTTTCTTATAAAAGTTGATTTATTTTAATATTTAGAAATTTTGTTCTTAAATTTCTAATAAATTAAAAAATTTGTATATGTAGGAAATTACTATATTTGTATATATTATAGATAAAAATACCAGGTTCTGAATACAGTTTCAAATTGTGGAGATATTGTATGAGTCACGAAGATATTAATTTCAAGTTGGACATAACAAATCGAAAAGTAAGAATTACATTTCATATGTATGTGTGCGCGCCTTGATTCTCATCATTAAAAAAAAAACATTTACTTTGCAGTATGTCTCTAGTGTGTGTGGAGAAATTTACAATTTACTCACTGGAAACTCACAGATAACGTTTTCTGCTATTATGAAATTAATAGATGAAGATTTCTTTCCGCGAGAGAACGCCGAATGGGCAAAAAATACCATTGCAAAAGCGAAACAATTTTTGACGGTAATTATTACTAAAGAGAAATTAGATACACAGGATGTCCCCCATTGATGTAAACCATACAACTTTTATTTGAAACTTTTTTTCGTATCTACCACAGTTTTTGAGAAATCTTAACGCATTATTTAAAATGGGACAGCCTGTACAAGGTGTTTAAGAAAAAATGAGTATATATCAGTTGTGCATGTTCAATTGAACTATCCAATCATAGTTTTAGAAAAAAATTAACGAAACTTCCTAGATCGCTATGATTGGCAATGAGCAATTGCAACGGTATGCAAGTGAACCGTTCCCGAAAAAAATAATTAAAAAATATATTTCTTAACGAATTGTGAATTCCTATATGTATTGTTATGTGTTCATACCGTAGGAGAAATTGAGTGATAATGGAGTATTGTTTTATCCTTCGGCACCATCTTCTGCTAATTATCATTATTCCGCATTTCTGAAACCCTTCAACTTTAGCTACTGGTGCCTGTTTAATGTTTTGAGATTCCCAACGTGCCAAGTGCCACTGGGTTTAGATAAACAGGGCTTGCCAGTCGGTATTCAGGTGAGATTTTTACACACACACATGCACACACACAATAAATTTTACAAATTCATATTTAAATTCCATATTTACTATATATTTTGAATATTTATAGTTTAGAATTTTGTTTCTATCGTTTAGTCGTGAGACTATCTATATCTATCTATATCTAGGGTTATTAAAGACTTTGAAAAAAATAATAGAAATTTAAATTAATTATGGAAAACGTAGAAAAATTAAGGAAAAATACAAAAAAAACTTAAAATTTTGAATTTTTTTCACAATTTTTAAATATTTAAAAATATTTTTTCAGTTATTTTATTAACTATTACTATAATTTTTTAATTTTTAATATATAATTAGACACTAAAACCGCCTTGATCAAACATGGTCCTCTTCATTCATTTGTTAAAAATTTCTCGATCCATTTTTACTTAATATTGTTAAAATTTAACATTACATATTTGACATTGGTCATAAGTATCTTGAAAACTTTAAAAAGAGAATTTCAAAATTCATTTTCTGTGGCAACCCTATAGTATTACACGCAAGTATAAATTTGTGGCAGAAAATATAGTAACTTTTGATTGTGATTTATTAAAATACACGTTATGACTTATTTAAGCATCTTGCATATAATCGCCAGCGATTACTTTTTGCAATTAGTGATTGTTTTTTCTCCTTATTTTTGGCAATAATTATTACTAAGTAATGTTATATATCATTATAGTTTTGGTTTTTATGGAATGTTACTTTAAAATTTTATTCTTTATTTATAAGAAAGTAAATATGGTAGAGAAACGCCAATGAATTTTAGATAAAAAATTTTAGATTTCAAATAATATTTTTTGTTGAATCGATTTATTAAAAATATTATATATAATATAAGAAAGTATATATCTTTTTTGTTTTTAGTTATCTTTAAAACTTGAATTGTTCGTACAAGCCATTACAAAAATATTGAAAATTCTTAAAATTCACACTCTCTTTAAAGGTGGTTGCAGCTCCATACAATGATCATCTATGCTTTGCGGTGGCTAAAGAACTTGAAACAGCATTCGGTGGTTGGGTTCCTCCATCATGAATTATGTACAAGGTCACATATTTTTTTCTTAGAGAATATTTTAAGTCGTATATTATTATTATCGACGTTTATAAGGGGCATTTACAGGATAATGGATGTAATAATTATTATTAGGCTGTGGGAATATTTAAAAGCATCAAAGATAATTATACAGTTTAATTACAATCCTAAAAATCCATAAAAATAGACTTATCGCGTTTTTGCATGAAACAAAAGAATCTGGTAGAAACAAGTGTTGCTCTACTTCGAAAACTGAGATTAACTCTCACTGTGTAAACGAGGGTCATTTGTGTCCAGGCGATTTTTAAAATTATGAATATTTTGAAACAAGTGAATACGGACACATCATTCTCCTAAAAACCTTGTGGGGAAAGATACCTGAAATCCCGGCAATGGATGTCATTTTCTCGCTGAGCAGCGGATATCCAAAATCGACCGTGAACACAGATGATCCCTATTTACATGTTTGTCATACAAATAAGAAAATAATTTTGTTCGTGTTTCTTGACTATTTTTATATGTAAAACATATATATATACACATTTCTCATAATATTAGATTATTTTTTGCCTTTTTATTTTTATTACTTGCGACTCGTTTCCTACTTTTCTTTTTATTTTGATTTCTTATTCCTGTCACAATTTTACATTACATTTTGTACTTTCTAATAGAAATGTTCGTCCTTAATTTACACAAGCCAGAGGAATACCTCGTTGTGATTACAACTTCCTTATAACTTTCATTTTACATTGAAGTGAGATTTATATTTGATACTACAATTGAGAACGAATTTTAATTTTTATATATTTTATCTATGTAATATTTCTATTGTTATTTTTGTTCACATTGAAAATGATCCAATAGGGATCGAAACGTTTGTTTTGTTTTACTTGTTACTGGTCAAATTAAAGTTTATATTTTAACTTGATGACATGTTTTATTTATTAACTGTTCAAAAAATTTTTTTATTTTATGATAATTGTTTTAGGTTCGTAGCCCTTTGTCTTTCTGTTTGTTACATGTATATATATATATATATATATATATATATATATATATATATATATATAAAACGAAAAAATTTTTATTCAGTGTTATCTTAGAATAAAAATGATAAATCGTTCTGCAGAAAAGTTTACTATTTCTTCGTCCTTTTACAATGTCATTCTGTATATATTTATTTGTTTACAAAAGTATATAAGATTACAGATTTTTAATAAAAAATGAATTTTTGAAGTTAAATATTAATTATTTTTCATAAGTTTCGAAATTATAAAATTTCATGTCCCGAACTTAAGCATTTAAAAAAATTTGTTTTCATATATTTTTTTATTAAATTATGAATTTTTAATTTTATTTTTCATTTTTAATTATTAGATTTCGTTGACTTGATCAAAAGTTAGAAATTTTTGAACATATCATTACTCACATTTGTGTTTACATATTTGCAAAAATAAAATATTTAAACAAATAGATTTGTTAAATTATGTATAAATCCTTCATTTAGAATAGTTAATATAATAAGGAAACACACACACACTACATGAATTTTTAAATATTTTTTGAACCATTTAATCCATTTAAAAAAATACGCCGAACATGAATGACCCCCATTTACATAATAAATACTATAAAAATGTTTACATGGTAAAAGTTAAAATTAATTATTGAGATAGGAAATCTATCACAATTGCGAAATACTGCGACACGAGTAAAATTATTAGTTATTATACATTAAGGGATAAAACAAAACTAGTTAATAATAAAGTTAATAACATTATTAAAACTTTATAATAATTACACAGGCCGACAAAATTTATAGGAGGGTCTTGTGCTTTGAACTTTGAAAGATGTTTTCATAGGATTTTGATGCGCTGAAAGCACAACTACGTTGTCTATTTTTTTTCATTACTCTCCATTTTTTAAATAATCGCAAAAACATCATTTTTTTCCGGAAGTAATTTTTTTTATTAATTTTTTCTGGCTAAACAACAAATCAAATGATATCGAGGTCTGTTTTGCGGCATTTAAATAATATAAACTAAGACTTAAATAATAAAACATTTTTTTTAATAAAAGAATCGCAACAGGATATGTATATAGTTGTTAATTAAAAATCATTAAAATCATCTAATACATTTCATGTATTAGATGATTTTAATAAAATACAAACGTTTCAACCCTTATCATCTTCAGTGTCGTACAAGATTAATCCGCAATTTAACAATTTCATAAAACCTTCAATCTTCAAAGTATCCACATCATGTTAATTTTTCCAATAATTATAGATGATATATCTTGAAAAATCAAAAAGTGCCTTATTGCAACTATAAGTCATTAAGTTATTATATTGACTTACATAGGTATCATTATAAAAATATTGAGCCCTTTTATAATCAAGCACAAATTCGAACACACTCAAAAATTGAAAGATGCTTTGGAATTTGGAAACGAAAATTTGCAATTTTATTAATTGGAATATGTTTTCATACAATTGAAAAAACACTTCACATTATATATATTGTAGCAACAATTATTTTATATAATAATATTATTCAACAAGAAATGATTCCAGATCCAATAAATCCTCAAATATATAATAATACCATTGCACAAATGCAACATGTAAATAATACAAGATTATTTATCAATAATAAAAGAAATGCAATTTTGGAATATTTTAAATAAAATGTTAATATCCGATTACAACATATAATCTAATTATTTTACATTATGTTACAATTACATTTTACATTAATATTTCAATAATTACAGGTTATTTTTTTTAACCTAAAAACATGTATTTGGAAGCAGGATATAAATATTATTTTTGATGTTATTTGAAATAATTGTCATACATCAATATTGAAATAATCAGATATATAATTACGTAAATCACAGAAAACAAATTATTTTTTTAATACTTTGTAATAAACAAATAATAAACATATATTATTATCTTAAGAATATTTCATTCTTCTTCTATGAATAATATTTTTCTTTTATGAAAAAAAACTACAAATAAAATAATATTTAATAATACGTAAAAACACTTTATACTACGTATCATTTTTAAATCATAAACTTATCAATTACATAACAACAATCTTCTAAAACTAAACTTAAAAATTAAAATTATTTAGTAATATTTTGTATACTTATATTTATATATTGTTAGTACAAGTTGCATATAACTTATTTTTGAACTTTGTGTTTGGTTTACAATGTAAAAATCGTATTATTTTTTTTAATTTTATTTTTTATTAATTTTTCTTTTTCAACTGTTATTTTTAATAAACCGATTTTTAATTTCTCTTTTTCTAATTTGACTGTCAGTTTCTATTTCATAATTATTTTTTCCATTGATATTTGTTTTCAAGACATCTGCTAATGTAGTTTTCGCTTCATCTAATGTTTTATTTTCATGCTTTCTTTTTGTAGATTTCACATTTGTTGAACGGAAGACTTATCTGCGATTTCAATTTTTTCTTATTCCAAGATTTCTAATCAACTTGTTTATTTTTCATTACATACTAAAAATTTAAAATAAATAGTAAACTTTCACAGACTTTCTATATTTTTTTGTAACTTACTGTAAATACTTATGCCGAATCATCATCATTTTCTCCTTCTAAAATTTCAATAACCAATATTTTCTTTTTATATAGTGGTATTCTACATGACATACAAATTTCAATGTCTTAATCTTCAGTTTTTTCGCTGGTGAGGACTTCAACATTATTAGAGTCGAAACGTATGCGCAGAATTTTATAAGATTTTTAATGATTGACTGAAGGATTAAATTTTGTATTCTATTCATTTGTTGTAAAAATGTAATTATTGGGTCATCTAAAAAGTATCTGCGGTTTTTTATCACTAGATGGTGTTGACCATCAACACCATCTAGTGACAAAAAACCGCGGATTAGATGACTTTTTAGATGACTCAATATTTTGCACACAAATTATCGTGCCTGAATCCCTGAATATGTTTTTTAATAATTTTGTTGAACTTCGAGAGTTCTGTCACAGTTTATATTATGAAAAATATCAATATCATATTGTGTCTCTCTTGATGCTATTATCAAACACAGTTGACACTTAATCGACCGATCAAATTAATCAGAGTTGGTGAGAGACCGGCCTATATAACCTAATTTATTCTTTTCTTTGGTTGATCCCAATAAAAATATTTGGTGTAGTTAAGCTAACCATAACCGCTAAACAAAATTATGTTGAAACGTCATAAGCGAAAAATGTGTCATAAGCGACACGTTAATTTTTCTTGTATGCTATTTATAAATAGAAAGAGATATAAGAAAATTTGGATGAAATGGAATGATGAGATAGCTTATAACACTTGTAAAAGTGAACGAAAACTCTCTTTATCTCCCTTGACAGTCCATAGTTGTAAAAAACACGTAGAGTGCATACATTAGTTTTTACTCAATGCGCATGCGCAGCCTATTTTTACTTCACGAGCTTTTTTCGATTCTTTACTGATTATCAGGGGAGATAAAGAGAGTCTTTATTCATTTTTACAAGTGTTTTAAAGTAATCTCATCATTTCATTTCATCCAAATTCTCTTTACTTACAAATAGTATGCAAGAAAAATCAATGTGTTATTTCTCGCGTCAATTATGACGTCACGATTCATATGACTGAAGTAACTACTCAAGAGCTTTAAGAAAAATATATATAAAAGTAAAGTTTTTCTTTAAAATAGTGTTGTAATTGTAAAATAATTTTCTAAATTTCAAAGCAAGCCCTTTTTATTCATAAGGAAATTTAATTGCCTTCAAAAAATCATTTCATTTCAGAACAGGAATAAAAATTTCATAATGTGCCTTTTATTCTATTCGTCGATGGATTTTAATAAGAAAATGCGACATCACCACTTCCATCTAATGGCGAAATGAATGTTCCAGAAATATTGTATATGTAACGTTGAGATAATGTTTTTATAAGTTGCACAAAAAATGTTTTACACAAAACGTTATTTCCATGTTACGAAACGTTTCTTTTGTTCATTTTCCAAATGGTATATTTAAGGCGAAAATGCAACGTTTCTGACACATTCCATGGAATAACACAAATATAATAAAACGTTATTTTTAAATTACAGGGCTTTTTATGAATCTATACATATGAAACGTTACAAATTTGCTAAATACAGCCAAAATATAACTTTCCCTGAGGGTTTCATGTTTAGCAGGTAATACCTGTTTAATTCAGAGCGTTAATAATGCAAGTAACACGTGAAAAATACAAACAACATGTAAAATTTGTCGCTCAAATGTCAAATTCAACATTTCTTATGCCCGTATTCATAGTCAGGCCTTATATTTAAGTCTTTCTTAAATTTATCTTCAAATACTCTACGAATCATTGGCTACTGAGCATCTAAAGATAAATTTAAGGAAGCCTTAAGTACAAGATCTGACTATGAATACGGGCATTGCTCTTTTTTTTTTATGTATATAATTGTCGCTGAAGCCGCTAATTTGAGCGGCACTCGTGAAAATGCATTTTTACCTTTTCTCTTTTGTGCGTGCCAGATACTACTCATATAAAGGTCACTTTAAAACTGGATTATAAACACAGGTATAAACGGTCAACCCTTCTTGATTATTCTATTTGACATTTGAAGTATTATTTTATCCAACCTAACATTTTAAATTTTCTAAATAGAAACTTTATTTTTCAACTTTGGCTTTTCAATATTTGAGACCAATGTGCGGCGTGCGTATACGTACGTGTCTGCATGCGTGCACGTTATCCGGTTCCCACCTGCACAGCGTTTTATGATGAACGGTCAAAGACCTGAGTCTCCTCCTCTCTCGCGGTAGCGTTCAAATCAGTTGGTACGTCAATCGTACATTCATCGTCGCGAAAGTCTCTTCAGCTTAAAGAAACATTTTTGTAACAAAAATATATATTATGCATAAATATTCAAGATGCAATTGTTCATAATTTACAGAAAAGGCAATATATTTTGAAACGATGATGAAGGAAGGGAGGAAGTCAGGGAAGATGAAGTCGAAGTAAATGTAATAGATAGAAAGTGTGCAGGAAGTGTGCGAAGTCTTGAATTCTAATCAACTGTCGCACGATTCGAGCAAGATTGAGAAATGCCTCAAAAGTGATGAATGGAAACATAAAAGTCCAATTGAATAACTTATTAATTTTCAATTATTTCTGCGTACTTATATTGCAAAATATTGATAAGAATCAGATGCGTGTAACATAAAGTTAAAAACTCGAATATAATTAGAAGAAGAATCTTTTTTCAAATATAAAAAACACATTTGAAGAAAATTTTTCTGAAAAGGAAGGTAAAAAGGAAAAAAGATAATATTATGTTTTGAAAGGTATGGATCTTATATACATTTTTGAAGAAGAAAAAATGTCTTATAATATAAAATTGATTTGCAGCAAATGATATTCGCGTCAATATCCACACAGTATACTTTATCCAAGAAAACGTCATAGGAATGTCCTTAGAATGTTCAGAGAACATAGGATCGAACGTCCTCTGAATATCTTTAGGACCCAAAGATCTATTCTATACGAGATATAATCATATAATATCGTTATTTTAGAAGATCGGCTATCGAGAATAACTCATATTAGGATTACTATTCCTAATAGCACACTTTATCTGGGATATATCCTGGAGATATCCTGGGGATATCCTCAGGATGTTCGAGAACATATGGAACGTACAGCGTCCTCTGGATGTTCCCTAGAGGTCCGTGTTATTAGAGATACTATGTTTTGCATTTTTTCTTTCAACTTTGCACCTTTTTCCGAAAATTAAATTGACATGAAATTCCGAGTTGCCTCCCTTTCCACGCACGGTCCTGACAGGTGGAAATCATGTGGCCGCTGCGACAATCACGAGAACGGTCGAGCGAAGTTCTATTGCGGGTCAACGTGGGGAAGGGAGAGCAATCAGCGCCACCTCGTTCCTCCCGATACGTAGCAATGGCAGTAGTGGTGGTGGTCTCATCGCGCGCGACTGCTCCATTCACCGGATGGTCCGGATTCACCCGTTGGCCGTTGCAGCGATCTGATGAGTCTCGTGACTTTCTGTGCTCGTAGTGCCGCGTCCACGCGCAGTTGCGCTTCTTCGGTCAGCGCAACGTGATCAAAAAGTAGATACACACCTACACACATACATACACGCACATATATATATATATATATGTGTATATATATATGTATATATATACGGCGCAGGATCCAGGGATCCAGTGATACGTGATCCAGCGGTCAATTCGTTGGTGCGTGGTGATCTGTCGGGAAATGTGTCGCCGTTGTCCGACCGGCTATTGAAAAGTGCAAGCCGCTCCCGTTCGAGCCGCTTATTCGATTCTTGTTACGTGAGAAGGATCTATGCTCCACAATCCACGGATAAAATGACGGTTGCTGGAAAGGTAAACTTATTGGATCCGACTATTGATCGCGAATCGTCGGGAGACTTTCGCGCTTCTAGGCATCGTGTCAAGATCATTTAAATCATGGAATATGTATTCAAATGCTCGAACTTTTGATTGTTCGAGACTTTTCTTTTAAAGAAAAAGCTTCTTCGTTCAAAAAACTGTCATTGTTTTCAGAACACTACGTGTTACAAGTTCTTTCAGCTCCTTAGTACTTGTTGCTTGATATCGCTTACTACTATTACAGTTTATCAGAATATTTGAAATCGCGCCACATTTTTTTAAAATTGCAAACCTCAAAATAAATTTTCATGAAAATGTCCTCTTTTTTTTACTGCTTGGTAGTGTATTGTATATACAAATAATCGGTAATAAAATTGTTCAATCATTACTACGAGTTCGCAAAGATGAAAAATATGATGATATAGAAGTATTAATAATTTCGTTCGCGCTTTGCAAAGCTCTACGTTACCTCTTAATCTTTTCTCTGTTATACAAAAAGAGGATCTACAATCTAGTCTCTATCCCTGATATAATGCCGAATTTCGACACGGATGCACAAGCGTTATCGCCCTTCTCGTGGCGTGATGTTACACATCGTAATCGGACAGACGTTAAAGTGACTATAATTATTCTCGTGATTAGCTGTCATCCGATTTACATTTAATAAGTTCACTAGGCCGCTAATTGGTCGCCCGATTACTGATAAATTAAGCGACAAGAAGTGATAGACAGGCAAACTTCTAATTTTTTTAGTGTACATACGGCAATAATGATGGAGCTAATGTTTCGAAATTATTTGGAATCACGTGATAATATATAAATTTGTATTTGAAATTTACTCAAAATGATTTTCGACAAATCTTTTTAATTGTCGTTCACTGGTCAATTCATATTAATTTTTTTCAAAAATATGAAGAAAAAAAATATAAATAATAAGAAATTTCTAGCAAAGTTTAGAAAGGATAACTGATAATGAAATTTTATTCTTTAGTAATTTTCGTGTAAAATTTTAATTCAATGTTAGTTTAAAATTTAAATATAATTAGTTTAGATTATAATAAATTTAATTAGAATTAAATATAATTTTATTTTATTTTATTATAATTACTCTATAATAAATTAATATATCATAGCATAATATCCTTATACAATATGACAAAAAATATTAAGTTCATAAGAAAATATATTTACTAGTATATTTATTATAATCATATTAATTATATATATTATATTCTCTCTCTTATTATAATCATAATTAAATTCAATTAATAATTATATCCTCGATATTACTAAATTAATTAGTAAAGATATAGTATACTGACAATAAATCAGAAAGTTACGCGACGTGAATGACGACGGTCTTTCTTGATGCTTCTGCTAAAATAAAATTCTTCAAAATAAATTATTAATTAAGAATATTCAGAAAACGTCACTTAATTACTGGATACTTTATTTGTCCGAGACGAAGAGGGAACGTGTTGATCGCGGTCGAATCGTGTTTGGTGAATGCGCACTCTCGAAGGCGCGCTTCCGGGTTGGAATACTTGACGTTCTGGCCTTTCACGCAATCGTGCGAGAGAGTACGGCAAAGTGGACACAGCCGCCAATCGGGCTCGCATTAATCACTCGAAACTCGGTTTGCGCCAGTCCGCTCGGTTGGAAGTGTGTCGAATCCGGTTGAATCCCGTACCACGCCTCGTATGCGGCGAGGATGAGCGCAGAAACGCGACAGCTATATACAAGCGGATATTCTTTCCGGAATAATGATTGTCGATGAACAATTCTAAACTTTTTTAACAAACTCGAATTTCTCATTCACGAGGTGAAGAGAAAATTCTTTTTTTATGATTTACTAAATAATATTGGATTAGAGAAAAAGTTCCTTTTACAAGTTGGTAAAAAGACTTTTCCTCATCAATATCTTCGTTAAAAATGATCAAAATTTAAATTTAAAAAAAGAATCTTCACGTATGAAAGAACACGTTTATATAATTACAACATACAATGGTTGAATTTAATGTCAACTATATATAACTCTGTGTTTTAAGAATATTGTGAATTTACCGATGATGGCCAGATTGTGGCCGAAACGTCTAATGTTTTAATTAATGATAATTAAATATCACAAACTATAACTTGTGCGATGCTTTCTTATGCTCTTCTTTTTATACGTTTTAAATATATAACCATGTTCGTTTTTATGATGTATTTAAAAAAAAGAGTTGTAAAGCTTGAAATCTCTACTTTTGAATAGTTACTATATTTTTTGGATTTATGTGAGTTTTGTAATTTTCACATATATAAAACTACGAGCTGAAAAAAATGAAAAATTTTTTTTTCATTTTATTGATCTGTAGCATGTCCCCCGCCATTTTAAATGCTTGTAGTTTCCTAAATCATAAGTTTTATTTATATTATTCTTTCTCTTAGTTTTTTCATAATATGATTTTAAATTAAAAATTGGGGTGCAGTGTAAATCGCATCTGTCTGTAAAACAGGCCATCAGCTAATTTAATCTTTATAATGTTTATAGTGTCAAATAACTCTATTGGAGCTGAAGGTAATCGTGCATATGGAAAAACTCTTGAAAAACTATCGCGTTACATATTTATATCTTGCAGAACAGCATAAATAAATATGCATATAATTCAATAAAAATGTTTTATAACGAAGTGAAAAGATTCTGGAAAATCTTATATACATTCACTTGGTACTTTATACAGATATACAGATTCTTGTAAAATAAAAAGAATAGGAATACGTAGTATTACTGCCTACTGTGTCAGTTTTGGAGCTCATTTTGTCAGACACTCATTTTTGCTTATCTTACGAAAAAAATAATTACTGTAAAATTGTAAATAGTATTATAAAAACTGCTTATACTATCTGATAGAAGATACTTTTCAGTTTGTACTTAAGTTTTATTTTTACCTTTTGTTTAAGAAATATTGTCTAAAAACAAAACGATATCGACTTTCCTCTACTTTTCACATAAGAAATTATGCAAAATGAGCGTTGCGCGATGAGATTGGCAAAACGCGCGAAGCGACATTGACGTTAAGCGAAATGGAGCGTCGCACAGGAAACATAATTTTTGTACGAATTATTGTAGAAATAAGCAAGGAAACATTGAAAAGCTGAAACTTTCAGTTTTTTTAATGCAGTTAATTTCGTTTCTACGAGAACTTTTGATAATTCTACAATGGATTAAAAACAATATGTTGCATGCAATTTTTGTCTTTTTTTTTATAAAATCAGTTATAAGTCGGTACTGAATTATTAAAAAAAAATCATTTGCAAAACATATTTCATACATACTTTATACTTTGATTCCACGAAAAGAAAATTTTTTTTTAATTTTCTTTATAAAAAACTATTGACGTTTATAGCAACTTTCAAATTTCTTAATGAAACGTAGGACTTGAAATTGTCATAACTTTGCGAAAAATTACTGTGGAACGATTTTTAAAAAAGCGATTGAAAATTTAGAAAGTTTAAATCCCATATCGCAATTTTCCGTTATATTTCAAATTTTTATTTATTTACAATATGCGAGTTATTGCGAAAAATTTGTTTAAAAAGAAGTCGGATATTTAAAATTATCTTAATATGCCATAAGTTTTTATTTATTAGCATCTTAAAATTGTACTTAAAGTGATTTTAAAATAAAAACAGACTATGAATATCGATTTATGAATACCAGTCATAAGGCACGTTTGGAAAACGAGCTATCAGCACTATTACGTCATTTTATCTCCGTTTTATGTTAAACAAACGATAAGCAAATGGAACGTTGATGGCCAATGTACGACAAATCAATTCAAGCATTCATCGTGCCTGCATGCAGAATGAAGGTGCAGTCTTCTTTTCATACGCAAGAATTTAAAACTTAAATATATATATATATACAGGATATCCCACGTAACTGTGATTACGATTTTTCTGGCACTTTCGATAATGTGACAAATATTATTTTGAATAAAAGTTAGTCAGTTTCAAATTGCAATATTAAAAATTTGCAAAGTATTTTTTTTTTAGGATAAAAGTCAAAATCCCTATAAATTTTTGTAAATGATACTATGTATTTTTTACTTCATAATATTGTAACTGATGTCAAGACAAGTTCAACTGCATTATGACCTTGAGATGACCTTAAAGTCAGACATGTGTGGAATCAATCAATGGAAACGTTTTCGTGAAAAATTATTTTATTTGTATTAAATTTTATATGGATATATTTTACAATAGAAAAAGATTTTTGTATTAGCTGCATATCAACTTTCTCATTACAGGAATACATTTTCGACAAATTGAGACTACGATTTGCTCTAATGTCAAACTAAGAAAAAACACAAGTATAAAGAAGATCCTAACAGCGTTCAAGCTATGTTACAAGTACTACAAGTTATGTTGACACTTTTCTACATACTACATACATACACATATGTAATAAATTGTGAACTGCACTCGGGAATATCACGAATTCAGAAATTATTACGTCGATTCCTCAATTTGTCTATAGGTATACATTTTTTCTGAATAATGTAATGAAAAATGTAAAGTTTAATACAAAAGTAATTTTTCACGAAAACGTTTCCGTTCATTGATCCCACACGCCTGATTTTAAGATCATCTCAAGGTCATAATATAGCAGCTAATTGAACTTGTCTTGACATCAGTTACAATATTATGAAGTAAAAAATATGTAGTTTTTAGTGCTATTTTAACAAATTAGGGTGACCTTGACTTTTTTCTTAAAAAGAATATTTTGCAAATTATAATTGATTGAAAACTGATTAACTTTTATTTAAAATAATTTTTATCACATCATCGCAAGTGCCGAAAAATCGTGATCACAGTTACGTGGAACACTCTGTATATATAATACATATATACTTTTTTAATAACTCACAATTAGTATAGAGGAGAAAGTGGTGTTATGGTACCATTTACATTTTATAACTTGAGTAATAATCAATATGTAAATTGATGGTAACATTCGTCAAAGTGTTGTTCAATCGATTCTAGACTTACAGTTACGAAATGTTTATTACTAGGATACTAACTATAAAAATGTGGTGACATTTGCATAATGACTTAATGAGAAATAGGCGTAGTATTGTGATCTTCTTCCACAAAAGTCGACTTAAAAAATTGATTTTGTTAAAAAAATCAATATTTTGTTGCAGAATTAACAGAAAAGTAAGACATTACAAAATGTATGCAATTTATATACTTTTACACATAATTTTTTCCGCATATAATAATAATAATAATAATAATAAAAGCTTTATTACATTGCATACATTTACAAATTAGATAAAGTGGGTAATACAAAGAAACCAAGATAAATGTGCAAGTAAAAGGCGAACAGCGATATATAACTGATACATTCTAATGTCACCTAACCAGTGATATTAGAGTGACAGATTCATTACAATGAATATAATACAATATTACAATATGATATGAATATGATATTTAAACGACAATATTAATTGAAATCAAATAAGATAAACTGTGAAGCCACTCAGTACTAAAAATTTATAGTACATATCCATACAGCACAGAATTTGCAGCAATATCGCTGCAAAATCTCTGCAATATTGCTGTAACATGTAATGTTGCTGCAATGTTACAGCAGTATTGCTGCAACTTTTGTGCAACTTTGTGCTGTAGAGGTATAATATCAATTATAGATTAACAATAGCGCTATAATCGATTTATGAAATAATTATTTTGATACAAAAATCTTGAAAAAGAGACCATAAGCATTCAATACACGTAGGAGGCCACATTAGCAAAATATTATTGTTTAATTTTGTATAATATGAAATGTATATATAGTTAAATAAAATATTAAGTAACAAACAACACATTTAAATATACATATGTCCATGTGATAATACGCTCAAGAAGAATAAGGAAATTTGTGTAAAATATACCTTAAAAACATACCTTAAAAACATTTTGAAATGATTGAAAATAAAATTATGTTATAATTTTTTATTAGGTATATTAACGTCATGATATAATGATGAGCTACTGAACTAATAATTCCATAAGTAATCATTAGAATTCCTAATAGATATTAAGAGGAATCTGTGAAGTTAGCACGACATTTCATTAATATAAAAAAAAAATAATGACAGTTCGAGTAGCACTCTTTTCATACATGCATAGTTGTACAATTGCATATAAAAATAAAAAAAGTTCCGCATTTTTCATATAAAAAAAACAAAATATGAAAATATAGCTTGCTAACTTCGCAAATCTACCACGACAATTTTCCTCTAAAGTAAAAGAAAATGATAAATATTAGCACTTTTAGCAACAATTCCCGATAAAATTCCAACAATTTCCAATTTTTATACATTTTATATATAGAAAACGGTCAGACACTTAAAGAAAGTGTCGATGCTGATTGCTTATGTAGTTTTATGGAGTTCTCGTAATTCCGGCCGCTACATATTTTTTATTAATTTTTTAATATCTGGATATAGCATGACAACTCTGCCTAAAACTCTGCTAGAACTGTCACTAAAATTGTTACATGCAATCAGCACGATACTTTTTTCTGCAAGTTTGCTAGATCCAAATAATAAAAAATTTGTAGCGGCTGAAACTCTGTTTAAAAATAATTGTAGAGCATAGAACTCTACTAGAACTAACTGTCGAAAAAACTGCATAAGCAATCAACACGACACTTTCTTCAGTTTCTTTCAGTCGGGCTGTTTTCTATATATATATATATATAAATAACGTATAAAAATTGAGAATTGTAGGAATTTTGTTTTCAAAATGTATATATTCATCTTTATGCATCTTTAGAACTATCGGGAACTGTTGCTAAAAGTGCTAATATTTATCATTTTCTTGTATTTTAGACGAAAATGTCGTATCAGATTCGCGAAATTAGCACCATATTTTCATATTTGGTTTTTTTTATATAAAAAATGCGAAACTTTTTTTTATTTTTATGTAGAACTGTATAGAACTATGAAAAGTGCTACTGTCATTATTTTTTTTATGTTAGATGTGCTAGCTTCACATTCCATCAATAGGCGATATATACTTTTGGGATATTATATTCTAGTAAACGCGTTTTTATGTGTAAACATAATGAATTCAGTGTAAGCTGAGTTTGTATGAGGCGAAATCAACTTCCCACGGAAAGAAATTAAGCGGACGATTCTTCGTGTTCCGACCTCTTTCCTGCGGTCAGACCGCAAGAAAAACGAGTCAGCGATGACAATGATTCTGGTTTCTAACATTTTGTTTGTTAAATTGTGATCGGTTAAAAAGTTAGTAATTTAAAACTTGTATAATAATTTTACTTTATTTTGCGGCAGTTTACGATAAGCAAAACGAAGAAAAAAATCTTGCATAAAATAGAAAAACAACGAAATTTTGATGCTCATCTTTTTTGACCGGTACATCATTTCTGAAACGAGCACCTATTATCTCTTTACAATATTAAAGTGTCAGTAAAATACAAATATCGAATTGATTGTAAGCTCAAAATATTTCTCTATTTACGTGCTCTTGAAATATGCATAACCAGACTTTTACATTTGCTTTTTTATTTAAGAACTGACTGTATGGAAATACGGACTGTATGGAAATTACATTAGTTTATATGAATTTTTTTAAAATTAATTATCGTATTATTATTTTCTTTAAATGATTTCCTCACAAAATGCATAAAAATAATATGCTAATTAGTCTTTAAAAGAAATTCATATGAACTAATGTAATCTTTATACAGTGAGTTTTTAAATGAAAAAGCAAACGAAAATCTTGTGCATATTCTAAGAGCATATAAATAGAAAAATTTTGAGTCTATAATCAATTCGCTATTTGTATTTTAACTAACACTTTACTCTTATAAGGAGACAGAATATAGGTGCTCATTTCAGAGGTGGTTTAGTGGTTAAAGGGCATCAAAATGTTGTGTGCCCATTTGGAAAGTATATGAATACAGGAACACTTTAAGTTTATAACCACAATTTACTATCTACATTTTAACTGAAATTTTACTCTTCCAATAATATACAGAGTGTTTCTCCAGTAAAGACTGGAACAATGCTTAAGGTGAGATTTCTGAGACGAAAATCCTAGTACAAAAATATTGAAGGAATTTTTTTAACATAATAAATATCAATACTTATATTAATTAGAAATATCAATAATTAAAAATATATAATTGTATCACATATATAATTTTTATATTAATATTCACACAGAGGCAATAATTAGTTTTCACTTTTATGTTGTACTATACTCGAGCGCATAAATTGTAGGCGGTATAATTCGCTAACTTTAAATGTTTATAATTTAAAGAACTATCATAGTTTCGACATTTTGGTATTAAAATTTTTGTCTCAAAATAATCTTAGAAATCTCCTTTAAAGCGTTGTTCCGTTGATCTTTACGGGACACCCTGTATATGTCAAACTTTATTGACATATATCTTTTGAATAGCTATTTTGCTTTGTAATCTTGAAAGTATATATGAAAAGCACTTAATGTTACTGTACTAATTTTTTAATTTTACGAGAGATCGGGGCAATTGTTACACGGAGTAAGTTGTTGCAGTTGTTTTGCGTAAATATTTTGTAATTTTTATATACTGAAAATGGCCTAATATATATATATATGTAAGGCCGAAACGTTTATGTATTTAATTATGTGAAATTAGATTATAATATTTTGTAATCAAATATAATCAATCGCTAATGATATCTGGCGTTCGTGGTGTATGCCCTTTATCTTTTCGTTTTTGTTACAGTTAGTTTTTTTTAGTTGTTACAGGTGACAGCATATTTTTATGAATTTTTATATGTAATTCTTATGATATTCTACAACTTCACTTAGTTTAGCTGCCATATTTGAACTCTAGAAGACGCTATGTATATTTTCTTCATTTTTACTATTAAATATTTCATTGTCTAAATCGCTTGTGTTATATATAAGTTATATGATTATCTTTTTGTATATTTCTTTTATATACATTTGATTATAATAACACATTTTATTTGAATCGATATACGTACTGGTTTTCGATTTGTATTTTTTCATATTGAAAATGGAAGGTTGGGGCAAGTTATTGTTATTTCGATCGGAGCAGATTGTTACAGTGTAACTTATCCCATTGAAAACAATCTTTTTTCTTCTATAGAATGATGCACAGACTTCTAAAAATAACCGACTGCTGACTTCGTCTCTATGTTTGAAGCAGCGCTGGACAGCGCCATATTTGTGTTCACTTACTCTCATATGTATACATCACACGGATAATAACGTTAGTGTTTTTACATAAATTTATGCGATATTCAGATAGAACGCATACTTACGCATATGTGAACTAAAATAAGGACAGCTCGGAATCAAGTTCTCTTTCTATCATATTGAGTTAGCAGTCTAGTTATAAAAATCTGTAGAAAGATGTGATCTTATAAAAAAAAGATAAACAAAGGCTTTGTAAATATAGAAACGTATGCGACAGCGGCAAAGAAAGTTAAAGATGGCCAATGATCTGTGAGAAAAGCAGCAAATGCGTGTAATATTAATTTTATGACTTTCAAACGTTAACTTTAATAACTACAATTAAAGAAAAAATTTTTGTAATAATATATTTTTTAATTTTATATTATACAAGTAAAATAAATATTTCTCGTGAAGTATTTCGTATTTGATTTCATTGTAATCTTAAATTTGTTTATATATATATATATATATATATATATATATATCAAGCGATATTATAAATATAACAACTTGCCTCACAATGGAGTAAGTTATTACAATTTACCTATTGATAGAAAATTTTAATTTTCAGTATTTAAGATGCTAAAATCGTCTGTTTTATCGATTCAAGGACTTTTTAAATTCTAAATTCGATAATAATGACATCTTTGATTCATTTCTTATATTATATTGCCCATACAACACAGAAGATTGAAGCTATGTTGCAATATTGTAGATTGCAATGTAACATTGCAGAGATGTAAATTAATTATATGCCTGCAAAATGTCAGTAATATGCCTGTAATATTCCAAAAACGTTACAAAACTATAATTCTTTAATTGTTACATAATAATAATATCATTTTTTCTAATATTAATATCCCCCTTAATATATCTTTACTGTTATGTAGCGAATCCTAATGATTATAGAATTATTTTTTCAGTAGCTCGCTGTTACACCATGATACCAATATACAATAGCCAACACTTATTATAACACTTATTAAACTATAAATATATTTTTATTTTCAAGTATTTTGAAACGTTTCTAAAGTACATTTTAGTATTTAATTACATCTACTTCCTCATTTTTCTTAAACTTGAGCGTATTATCACACGAATATATATGTATATTTGAATGTTTGCTATTTAATATTTTATTTAATTGTATAAATATTTTTCAAATTTAAGCATGGCATTTTGCTAATGTCCTTCAATATGTATTGATTACTCATGGCCTTTTTTTTTTATATCAAAAGGTTTTTATATCAAAAGAATTATTTGATAATCAATTGTAGCTCTACACTGTTAATTTGTAATTTATATTACGGGTGGAGTATTATTTTTATTGATTGTGAAATTTTTTAGTGAGCAGCTTATATGTGCAAAAGAAGTTATGTGTGCGTACATACATTTATTTGCATACATTTAAAAAAGTTATACTTTTTTATTAATTTTGTGACCAAACACTGTTTTTTTTAAAATAAAACCAATTTTTTAATTTTATTTTTGTAGAAGATCACATTATCATCTCTGTTTCTCTTCGAGTCATTAATGCAATATCGCCACATTTTTATAAATAATGTTCTATGTAATAAATATTTCGTAACTTTGAGTTTAGAATCGATCGAATAACACTTTGACGAATGTAATCGTTAAGTTTTAAATTTAAATTTTGATTATTAACCATGTTATTGTGTGTATAAACTATAAATATAGGGAACCGTAATATCATCTCCCTTATTAATTTCTTAAACTGACATAACTTATAAATATATAGCAACAATAAAGGGACAGTAACCAATTAGACAACCAAATCTTGTCAAATCTCGGAATGATGATTTGTGAAAATGTAATCCTTCATGTTTAACAATAAAAGTAAGCAGTAAAACGTCACAATAAAATCTATGATAACTTAAATTCATCGTTGTACAGCGAGAATCATGTTAAGTCTATGTTTTTAAAAAAGAAATTCAATTTACACAAAAAATTTCTTTTTCATGTCTAAAATTTAATGAAAAATCATAATAGTAAAAAGATTACTGAAATTTAATAATGGGATCATTGGGGTAATTAATCTGTATTAAAATGTAATGTGTAAATTTTATTAAATGTAAGTATTGTAAATTAATATTTTGTCTTATAGAACGATTTATAAATTGCTTAATAATTTTTATTACGAAGTTTATAAAATGTTTTTTGTATATTTCAAAAATTCTTATCAAATAATATAATAGTAGACATAATATAATGTAATAGTAGATTGCCAAATTATCAACTAATTTTAACACTAGACATTGTAAAATTTGTAGCGAATTTTGTATATATGTATAAGATAATTCCGGTATACATGCCGTACCTGACATAACTTAATTTATTAAATATTATTTACTATTTTTAAAGTAAACAAACTATATCAATAAAAACTTCGTACTATCTACTACTATGAAGAAAATATTAGCAATACTTATTTATCGTATTAAAAAAAGAACTTCAAACCTTTGCATTTTTGGATTTTTTAAGAGTGAGATATATAGGGCCTCATAGGGGGAGAGGAGTATATATGGTTCATGAAAACTTTACAAATAATGATATATAAATAAAACATAAAATGACACAATAACTTATAAAATATGTTTACAAAGTTTTATTAAGGAATAAGAATGATATAAATACATGTATAAATGAAGTAATAGATAATAATTATAATCTTTCTACTCATATTACAAGTATTATTACATAAGGTACGTATTTCATGTAATACGTTTATTGCATTACTCCAAATGCACTGAATTCAATCTGCACTTTGTATGCTTTGGGCATAAATCCCGCTAAAAATGCTGTATACCTCAAATAGCTGGGATATACAAGACAACAAACTAGAGAGAACAAAGAAAGAATATACAACAAAGAATACAAGATCGAAATTACTTGTATTTTGTTATATAACATGCTTTATTATTTCTCTATACTTGTGTATCACGAAATAATTAAATCTTTTATGCGCCTTACAGTAATCATTTTATGTAGATTATATTTATGATGGCGCTACTTATTACAGTGATAAATCGATTCAACTCACAATAATTTCATTAATATTAACAATAAGAAACTGAAATCATAACACAAAGGTATGTATATAACATAAAAGTATGTAAGAGTAGTTGCGAGAAAATTACCCACATTCTTTCTATTTTTTCTGACTTCTGCGACGTGAATCCCAGCGCGGCGTATTTGCCAGAGTTACCCTACAACGATCTTTCTTTACACGTCGTGAGTTAAAATAGACACACACCGAATATTGTAAGAACCCTTTTACTTAGAAATAACTAATGAGAAACACGTCTTTTGATGAAATGTACACATATTTTATTAATTATTATCCATAATCATTAGAGAGAGAGATGCATTGAAGAGGATCAAACCGAGGATCGAAACATATGCGATTGCGATATAGTCTAATGAACTTTATTGAATGAAATTTATATAAATACACTAAAGTCTTGTGTCTTATTGTTATTATTATATAGTTAATGATTTGATTTATCAGAGCCTTTAATCATATTTATTAATACATGTATATAATGAAATGAAATATAATGAAAAATTCTCTCTATGTACAAAGTGATTTGACAGATAAATTTCATGTTTCAATAAACATGAGAGCACATTTTTTAATCGGCAAATAATATTGATGATTAATTAATAATATAACGATTTAATAAATTTTTACATTAAAAAAAATTTTACGCAGATTAGAAATCTGATAAATTTAATCAACACGTCTGTTGGAAAATGAACGAATTAATATTCTTCTAGAAATTACTTGTTAGATATACATGATTAATTTATTCCTGTTATATTTATATATCAAAATATTTCTTAATATTAAAATAATTAGGTCAGCATAACTTTTTTTAGTGAAAAGATCTAGTAAATATAAATATAAATTAAAGAAGTTTTATCAATTCAATCAAAAATACTAACCAAATTCTTATAAATATAATATAGCTATAAACTATTGAGAGTCTAATTATAATAATCAAAAATTAATTTTAACCAACATGAATTCTACCACATATATGTTGTTGATATAATCGAAACATTTACAAAACGAGTCGTTGATATAATATCAAAATTTGTATTTTGGAAATATTGCCTAGTGAGAAATGACAGTGAAATCGATGTCGAATCGATGTCGATTCGACGTCAATTTGATGATTTCGGTATCGAATCGATATCAATTCGATGTCGATTCTATTACCATTTCTCACTGAGTTGGCAAATATAACTTTAATTTTTATATCAAGAAGAAGAGAAAATACCAAGGAGGCAAATGAAGTTAATTAATAGTAAGCCAAAAGAAGAAGGGACGAAAATGAAATGACAAAAATGATGTGAATATTGTGCAAGATCTTTCTGTGAATACCTCGTATAACTGGCGTCACCGCGACTAGCGCGCGTGCTGATATCAAAATAAGTTGGGTGATCTCTGGTACCGGTACCGGACCGTCCTCCTTCTGTTCTTTGCCGTTCTTTTCTGTAACATGTCTTCTATATATAGACATCGCGGAACCAGTGTTGTTAGGCGAACCACTTTTTTAACGCATGCGCGTTCAAGTATAGCATCACTGCAGTATTACAGTCAGATTTTAACGGGTCTTATAAGTACTCTATTTTAATATTCTCATGAAATTTACACAATTTGTTTTTAAAAAATCAATATTAAAAGAATTATAAAGTTAAATAAAATAATAAACGTATTTATAAACACATACATAAAGATTCTTTAATCTTCCTGCACTGCGGAATCCCGCCAAAACAATAGATATGTACTTATCTCTTCATATACGTTACTGGATTCCTTTAGTACTGCAATGCGCCTGCGCTAAAAAGACGGCTCGTCTAACAACACTGCTGAACTAGTTTCCGGAATATTTGAAGATGAAGCTTTTTAGAGGTAGTTCTTCTCTCGAGCAATGAACATTATTAGATTTTAATTTTCAAGACATTCTAAAATAAAAAAATGTAAGAATAATGTCAATAACAATATCTTATAC
This sequence comes from Acromyrmex echinatior, assembly GCF_024713525.1. Lineage (NCBI taxonomy): Eukaryota > Metazoa > Arthropoda > Insecta > Hymenoptera > Formicidae > Acromyrmex > Acromyrmex echinatior. The sequence goes on along the minus strand of NC_141865.1, from coordinate 2,965,166 downwards.
TTCAAAATTTTATTATTATCTACGCTATTCTATTATGATGGAATTTATGATTTTTATGTTTTTACATGCATCTTTAGATGCATCCCAGACATAACGTTAGAAGAAACACAATTATGATATATGATGACAATAAATATTGTAGAATAGGGAAGTCAGCTCCTACGATTTTGACCTTGACATATGTTGTCAAAGTCATAACTCTGCGAGTGATTCCCAACAGGTTTTAGTCGTTGCTCATTATTTATTAACAAATGAAGTTACAACAATAAAAGTGAAGTTAACAATACAAATTGTATTGAAGTAATATTTACAGTAAGTTTATTCACTATTTTATTCAGTAAATCATGAAACAACATAATTGCACCTATAATACCGATTTTACTGTGGCTACGTTTCAACATACACTGATAGTATTTGTCAGAATGTGACGATTTTGAAATGGAAACAGAAATATATGACTTTCTACGCAAAATAAAGTTCATCCCCCCCTCTGCCTAAGGGCCGTAACAACGCAAAACTAATGACTATCTATGCAAAGTGAAGTTCACACCCATCCCTTCACTTACAGGTAAAAAGTCGTTTTAATTAAAGCAGATAATATTATATGTAGGTTCAAATTTTGAATCATAAACTATTCTAAATAACGGATGAGGTGAACCTCGCTTTTCGTCGAAAATTGGACGCTCCTAAGCAAGGGGAGAAACATGGGGTGGACTTCCCTTCACATTTAAAATCGAACACCTCTAAACAGGAGACGGGATGAGAAATGCCTGCTTTATCCTGTTTTGACATAAAAGACGAACATTGTGTAAATTATATAGCAGAAGATATGTAGCATATATAGTAATATACATCGTGTTGAAAAATTACATTCTGTTTATAAAAATTATCTTGTTGTCAGTATCAGTGCGCTCTGATGAAATGAACGCATCAAGGTTTAAGAAATGTTGTCATTAGCAATGGACAAAGACACGGTGATAACCCGCAAATCTTTTAGTATCTTTGAAGAAAATACTCGTGAAAACCTCAAAAACATTATTAAAACTTTTTAATAAATAACGAGCACCGGCTATAACAGGCGTACTGTACTAAATCTCCTGTCGGAGATCACTTAAGATCATGACTTTAACAACGTCAAATGTCAAGGTCATCGAAGTTAACTCCCTTATTCTAAACCTATTTACCGATATCGATTACAGTTATAACAGTATTTGTGCTTAAAAAATATTAATCTGATGTCACAGTTGATAAAATGGAATTAATATGATAAATATTACAATTTGAAAAAAAAAGTTGGAATTTTTAGAATAATAATATAATTTATGGACAGGATTTTTCAATTTAGATTGAACTTATTTGACTTTGACTTAAATATTTATATAGTTTTAAGCATAATTCACACAACGAATTTCTTTTTATAAATAATATTATAAATTTACAATAGGTGCTTTCTATTTAATGACACAAGTGTCGTCTTATCTTTATTTCTCACTAAATTCAAAGCGAAAGTAGAATGATGTTTATCGACTAAATGGAGGGCATCTAATTAGTCGTCAACCCGGTAAAAAATTTTTCATGCATGAATATATATAAATATGTATAAACATACATAACATGCTTAAATATTCATAAACGTATATAATTATATATGAAATATGTCCATACATTCTTCTTTTTTTTGTAAAAAATTAATTATTTTTTAGTGTAATAAAAATAATAATAATAATGTGAAAACATAAAAAATAATTAAAAAGATAATTTTTGCACAATTTGTTATGGAAAAAAATCAAGTTTGAAGAAATGTAAAAAAATTACTTACATATAATTATATATAAAATTATGCATAATTATGTATAAGCAATTTTTTTACATTTTTCCAAACTTGTTTTTTTCTATAAATAAAAATTTTTACTAAGAAGACTTGGAAGGGAGGGAAAATTTGTTTGATGAGTTAATAAGAAAATAACATAATGTAAAACAAAATTAGTATCATATTTAAATTTATTAAGAAAACGGCAAAGTTATATAAGTAAACACGCGAAATAAATAAAAAGCATAAAAATATGCATCATATAATTTCAAGCAGAGATCAAAGGCGCAAATTCCATCAGTTAATGAAAGCGACGCAACATCTCCAACAAAAATTCCTTTTAAGAACTGAAAATCCTAATACATTATATAGAGTTATAATATGTTAAAATACATTAAATAGCCTTATTTGCAACTTTAACTGTAAGTTTAAAATTTTGATGCGATGAATTTCAGTAAACATTTTATTAAATATTTAAAAAACTACGGGAAACAATTACCCTTGTTCTTGTATGAAAAAAGTTATTTTTTAAATAATCATATTTAAAATGCTTTATAAACTAATAGGATCTTAATTTGAAAAAGATAAATAGACGAACATCTGATATGAACTACCAATTTGTTATTGTATATTACTTATTGTTATAATTTTATTGTCCATTCCATATTTGAAGGATTCTAAAAATTAAATATAGGTATGTATTTGATGTTCCTTTATGACAAAACGAATAATAATGTTAAGAGAACCAGCACGGAAGAAAAGATACGCAGCGACTTTCTTTGGAAAATTGTCGTCTTCCGGTTGATCTATCCTTTCGCAGACTTTCTATTAAAATCCTAGCTGACATTCGCGATCGATATTTCATCAAAATATGTATGAGTATATGTTCGAATTTGTGCTCCAAAAATTTATTATATCTTTACATAAAAAATTTATCAAATATGTATATTAATATGTAATTTATAAAAAAAAGTGCCTTTTTCATGTTTCCTTGGTTTCTTTTCGAATTTCGACATCGATACAGAAAGCGCAAAAAAGATCATGAAAATGTATCCGGTAAATCGCATGACCACAAAAATATATTATAGATTGAAATTTATTAATATTTTAATAATGTGCATGTGTGTGTGCATGTACGTAATGACAGAAACTATTCTCTATTAACATACACACACACACACACACACACACACACACACATACACACACACACACACACACACACACACACACACATACATATGTGTATATTATATATGTATATTATAGTGATGGAGTTTTCATGTGTGAATATATTGCAATGAAAAGTACAATATATTATACACAGTTTGTATTTTTAAATTCTCAAACTGTCGAATGTAAGTAAAAAGAAATAAAAAATATTTTTCTTCTATAAAATTCCGAGAAAGAAGATCCAGATTTTAATGTCACTCCTAAATTTGAATAGAGAATAGAGATGACTCTCTCTCTCTCTCTCTCTCTCTCTCTCTCTCTCTCTCCCTTCCTTCCTTCTCTCTCTTTTCTTTCTCTTTCTTTGTCTTTGTCACGTATGCTATGTACATGTTGTCCGTTACTCTTCACGTGTACTCGATATGTTAAGCTAGATCCGGGAGTGGTGGGCGACGATGCAAGGTTGTTAAAAAATTTATCACGGCGTGATGCACACAACGTCACTAATTCAATTTCGGTTCTCGTAATCGACCAATGAAAAAAAATCAATCTACCATTTATGAAGGAGGGAGAGAAGAAAAGCGGTATTCCAAGTCAATAAATTTCGTAGTCAGATTATACCGTCCATATATACTCACCGAATAATCGATTCTGCTTCTGATTAGGAAACATATTCATTGTTTAAAAAATTACAAAAAAATATATATATAATATGTAAACAAAAAAACAGGTAATATATTCTCAATATTGATATTTTTTCTTCTTCTTTAGGTATAATACTGTATAATAGTAATAAATGTGTTCACTTATCAATATTTACAGTTAGTTGAAGTTAGCTGTTTATCTGATGCATAAAATACGTAGGTAGGGAAATTGGAACAAGTTCATTTCAAGTGAGACGTCATTATTGCCACTTTTTGTTACATATTATGGTACGCTCATTCTTGGCTGTATTTCGATAATTTTGTTTATATAATTAATAAGTTTCCTAATCAATAAATCTTGTTTTAAGAAATAAATTTTTTTCTCTGAAATTTTGTTCTGTTTCTTTTGTTGATAAATAATAAAATAAAAACTAAAAATAGGATAATCTTCAAAGATTGATTTTACACTCCTTTAGGATGAATTCGGATAACAAAAACAATTGCTTATTATATATTAGATATTCCTTGTGTATTACCAAATTTCATAATTTTTAAATTTCTAATTTGAGAGCCTATATCCTTAATTGTTAATACTTCAACCCTATTCTTATGTAACTTTCTAGATGTGTTCCTCGTGCATTTTGAGAAGTGAGTGATATAAAAATTGTCATTGTCACTCTAATCTACTTGTAACATTATGTTGTTCTGCTAGTGGGAACAAGCGATTTTGATAATCGGTATGGTGTATGTATGCGTACGTGCGTGCGTGCGTGTCTCTGCTGTGTGTGTGTGTGTCTTTCTCTTTCTTCCTCTCCCCTCCCCTTCTCTCTCTCTTCTTCGTCCTCGCGTCTCTCTACTTTCACCTGGATCTCCGCTAATGGTTACATCCGCCAACCTGGGAGAGCTATGCCCCATTTAAGATAATTTCTCGAATCAGAAACGCGCGAATACCTTTCCAATCTCTCACTTTTAAATTGCGATATTACATAGTGTTTAAAAAAATATTAATTACAAATAAAAAATATTAACAATACAAATGTGTCGTTTGATAAATAAGAGAAATTTTATTTTAAAAAAATGTTCATGCTTATGTACCGCAGTATTTTTATTGTTTTTATCATTTTTTGATATTTTTTATAATTTTCGTCATCTGTTATAATTTACGATGACGACTGTAAATATAATTATCAAAGGCGAAAATGCAAATAATACGACATCGCAAATATATCTACAAAATTGAAATCTTACGCTGAAAAAAATGTTTTGATTAGATACACTAACACAAGGCGTATATGAATTAAATCCCATCGATTTTTTGTATGCAAACAGGAAGGAATTTGTATAAGTATCGCGAGCCTATCAGTAGTGATATTGAATTACTGGCAAAGTTAATTAAATCGTTAAAAATAATTATATCACAAATGATACAAAGAACTTATCGAAATTTAATAACACATGCACATCTGTGTATCAAAGTTCAAGGTGAGCACTTTGAACACTTATTGTTATGTTATTTTTGTTATTTTATTTTATGTTATTTAGTTTAATAAATATTTGGTTCATGTTATTAGGTTTAATAAAAATCAAGAATGTTGAATTTAATTTAATCAATTTAAATAATGCTTTATAAATAACTTATTAAGCATTAAATGATCATTATTTATATGTTCTATTATTTATATGATCTAGGCCAGTTGTTCCACGTTTTGGTAAATTTTACCTGTTGGATAAGTAACAAGATTATTCAATCACATACGTGGATTGCCAGATTTACTTAACAGGTAAAATTTACCCAAAAGTGGAATAACCGGCCCTTATTACAACAAAATGATTTTAATATTTAATAAACAATTTTTAGTATTTTTTAACAATAAATTGCAGATTTTAATAATAATTTAAAACTTTTAAAACAATTTTAAGATATTTTATATAATTTTTCGACTTTTAAAACAGTAAAAAAGATGTATAGAGTTTTATAATAATTTTTAACTTTTGTAAACTATTTTAAGGTATTTTAAGCAATTATTAATTTTTAAAAGTGTTTGTATACTATTTTAATCAATTTTTAGATTTTTGTAGCGCATCAATGATAAGATTTTGTAAACAATTTTAAGATTGTATTAAATATTTTTAAGATTTTTAAAACAAAATGAGAATTTTGAAACATTTTTTACATTTTTAAAGCAATTATTTAAAATTTTTTAATTTTTAAAGCAATAATAAACTTTTTTAAATAATTGTATCATTGCTTATAATAACTTTGATATTTCTTAAATCTTTTTATTATTAAAAAATTTTAAACAACATTTTATAAATAATTTTTATTGTTTTTAAATAATTTGCGGATGTTTTTACTAATTATTTAAATTAAATACAAAAAGTAATAAGAAACACGCTTTGATACAATACAAATGTTTAAAGTACCTCGCGTCAGTCTCGGTTGTGCCGATCCTGATCGCACGAATTTCACGCGCGCCTATTCGTCAACTTCAATATCTCATCAATCAAATTCTACTCATCGGATCGCTTTTTGGTAGAGAGCTTTTCGTCTTAGAATTTCCCCCCCCCCCCTCTAAATTTTTATCAAAAAATATTAAGATTTAGATATCGCTAGTGAACGATTTTTAAATCAAAGTTTCGATTTTCCTTAATATATACTTGATTTGATACAAAAAATTTGAACTTTTTTAAGGATAGAAAAAAAATTTTTTCTATAAAAATTTAAATGTGATCAAATATCTATATAGTGTCATTCTTAAATATAGAAAATATATGTAATATATCGTTTTATGTCAAACTACGATAATAATTGAATCGACGAAAATTAACTTTTATTGATTTCAATCGTCTAATTAACTCTAATATATTAACTTCGTCCATCATAGAAATAGACGTGTATGATCGATTTACATATAAATTAAATATTTGAAATTAAAACGGAAAAAAGGGTAGGCGTATCAATTCCTCCGTAAATCCTCAAATTCTGTAAACAATTGCATCAATTACTTTATATCCTATCCATGTTCAGTATACAAGTAATTTCTTTTGAGTTCTTCGAAATTACACCTAATACAGACACATCATATGTAACTTTGTATTCACTAGATAGTTATGAATTAATGACTGAATTCCTAAAAGTTTATTTGTTTGACTATAGTAACATCGTATGATTTCTACAATGACATGTGCGAATATGTAATTCCGAATATACGATTATTGTACTGAAGATGACTCAAAATTGTGAATCGAAACATTTATATTAATTTTTTTAGTTTTTATTAAAATTCAAACACTTAAAGAACTATAATAGTTTGATTCTTAGAAACATTTCATCTTCTTCATTCCAAATTAATAATAACTTTATAAAAAAGACAAAATTGTAAATTTCTTCTTCATTCCACAAGTAAATCAAATAACCATTAAATAAATATTTATATAGAATTTTGCTAAAATTAACATTCGCATTTGGGAAATTCTTTGATGACTCAATTTTTGTTAATTAAATCATTAGAGGAAAGTCGCCAATACCGATGTATCACTTTGTTTTTACACAATATTTCTTAAACAAAAGGTAAAAATAAAACTTAAGTACCAACATTAAACATAAGTACCAACATTAAACATAAGTACCAACTAAAAAGTGTCTTCTATCAAATAGTATAAGCAGTTTTTATAATACTGTTTGTAATTTTGCAATAATTAATTTTTTTCGTAAGATAACCAAAAATGAGCATCTGATAAAATGGGCTCCAAAATTGACACAGTAGGCAGTAACATTACGTATTCCTATTCTTTTTCTTTTACAGAAATTATTTGTACCTACAAGTGAATGTATATATATAAGATTTTCCAGAATTTTTTCACTTCGTTATATTATAAAACATTTTCATTGAATTATATGCATATTTACTTTATGCTGTTCTACAAGATGCAAATATGCGACAGTTTTTCAAAAGCTTTTCCATATACGCACGATTGCTTTCAACTGCAATAGAATTATTTGACACTATAAAACAACATTATAAAGATTAAGTTAGTCATGGTCTGTTTTACAGATGGCGATTTACACTCCATTTCAATTTTAAATTTAAAATCGTATTATGAAAAAGAATAATATAAATAAAATTGATTTAGGAAATTGCAAGCAATTAAAACGACATAATATTCATCAATAATATAGTCACTATTATTTAAACTATGCAATTTGCAAAAGAAAATTGTAAGAATTTTATTTTCCTAGAATTCGTTTTTAGCTGATTTGGTATAGAAACAAGCCACAAATATACGAATTATGTTGAGTGAATTATAATGATTTTTTACTTCTTTAATTAGCTAAACAGATTATGATTTTATTAGTATTAATAAAGTGCAATAATTAGTTTTTGAAAAATAAGAGGATGTCGTTTTAGGAGACCTATATCGGCGACTTTCCTCTACAAATCGTTGACCAAATTTACCACAATTCATCGTGTATACCGGAAAACTTAGTGAGTTATGTAAAATAACTGCTCAAGCGGTGAAACTGAAAAGCTAAACAGCGTTTTAGATATAAGTCGACGTTGTGCAATTCTGTGTCACACAGTTTTGTTGCTGGAAAGTACACATTGTATTGTGTATTTGCAAGTACAGTATAATTAAAAATAAATATTCCGTTTATATACATTTAAATCTTGAAAATAATATATTTTTTGTTCAAAAATTGTCGTAACTGTCTTGGTGGAACAATTTTGCTGAAGTTTTGCTGAAGTTTTAAATTTTGGAACTCATTTTTCTGCAAATTTATAAAATTTCAGAGAAATAAAATTAATTTATCTAATTTTAATACTAAAATAAGTATTATAGCATCGTATTTAAATGTGTGACAAAATTATGGTAAAAAAAAAACGTTTTCTCCTGAATTTGAGAAAATGGCGCTTTCAAGTCACTCAACTTAATATTATATATTTAGCGTTGCTTAGAGAGAGAGAGACAGAGAGAGAGAGACAGAGAGAAAGAGAGAGAGAGAGAGAGAGAGACTGCAATATAACAATAGTAATAAGTCCGCACCCGTAAGAAATAAAACAATTATAATCAATTATTCTTTTCAAATCTATTGTATTCAATTATTATGGCTTAATATATTCAATTAATTATTATGGCTTGAGCCTATTCTATTGTATGTGCTTTTGTTTCCTGTTTCTTGCTTTTTATTATTTTTTACATCTTGTCTTTTTGCTTCTTATCCGGTTTTTTGTTTTATATCGCTCAAGATAAAAGTTATCGAACTTCAGAAAAAACAAGAAATACGTAACAAAAAATGCAATTCTCTGTCGATAAAACGGTTGTAAAGGGGGAAAAATCAAGAGGTAAAAAGCAAGAAATAGGAAAACAAAGAGCACATTGTGAATAGGCTTAAATCTAGCTACATACAAAAACATTTTATATCATCATTATTTATTTCATCATTATCTTTAATTAACAATAAGAATTTTCTTAATAATGGAATTGCATTGATACTTTATCTTCATCACATCATACTTTCATATAAACAATATGGGACTCCATTTTTATCTTCTGTTTTTTTATTCTTTCCTTGCACGCTTACACTCGTCAATTCTAGATTGCATTATAATTGGATTATAATTCAGTTTAGTTGTATTACAATCCTCGTGTAGGAACAAAAAACAAACTTATTTTTGTAGGTTTATTCACATTACATATATACTTTCCACAATTACTCAAGTAAAACTCCTAGAATGAATACAATAAATTGTATTCTGTATTTAAAAAATATACGTATATATATTTCATAAATGTATAAATGGAAACTTTGTAAATAAGAAATAAACGTTGCAAAGAAACGTAAAATATTACTTTTTGCTCTTTATATTTGTTGTAAAATAAACGCACTATAAATATTGGTATGCATAGTACGACTTTAGCTCTTAATAAAACGTTTAATTCAAATTAATCGCAGTATGAGATCTGTTCTTTTTAGCTGAACTTTTACACCAATTTATCTTTCTTCCTTTTCTCTCCAGAAGGAAAGAAGAGGAAGAAAGATAAACTGATGCAAAATTTTAGCCAAAAGAACAGACCTATAGACGACGCTGAGTGCAACTTTCCTAATAGCAGAAGAGGTCTGTTTTCTGTGACTGAACTAGTGTACACTTTTGGAACTTAAAGTAAGATATGCGTTTGATATTTGTTTAAAGCGAGAAAGAGAGTTCTAGAACAGTCTAGTACAGGAACAAAAAACAAACCAAGGATTTCTATAATGTTGCACGAATATAACATTGAAACTATCGCAGCTATACGTTGCGTAATGTTTCTGAGAAGTCTCTGCAAGATTGCAGCAACGTTAAAATGTCCGCTTCTGTCTGTAAGAAACATTTCTGAAATATTAGGGAAACGTTTGTAAAATCTTTCGGTGATGTTAGTGCAAGTCTCTTTAGTTTCATTTGCAATATTGCAAAAATGTAAAAAGATGTATTAACAGAATATTTGCATATTTTTAATATTGTTCTTTATGTACATGATTGTTGAGAATGCCTCCATTTATACCTTTATTATGCAGAATATTTCTAAAACGACAACTCATATTGTAAACAATATCATCGTGTTGTAGAGATACGTAGACTGCACAGTATTGGATACGGGCAGCATGCCAGACGCCGAGGACTCTTCATACGACAGCGACTACGAGGCTGAGGATTCGACAACAACAACGGCGACGACGACGACAACAACAATGACAACGACAGCAGCGACGCGGTGTCCACGATCGGAGTCGCAGATATCCCCAGCACACTCGGATGTGTCTCGCACCACATCGGACACCCTGGCGGCAGAGTTCGCGGAGTACGTTACCATCCAGGGACCACCACCTACGCAAAACCCAGGTAGGCCTTCGCAAATTTTCCTGCTATTGCTATGACAGACAAGATAGAAAATCCCCAATTTAAAAAAGAACTTCGTACAAATCTTATGAAGAATAGGTTTCGATAAGATTGCTTCAAACTTTAATATTTTGTAGCTGTCAAACTGATTAAAAGTTCTCACGAGTACAAATCTTCAAATGCTTTAGGTTTTGTTCTAGGACCTTCGAAAGATCACAGCTTACAGGGAAAAATAATCAAGATAAATCTTTTTTATTAACATTGGGTTAAAAATACGGTATAATATATCATGGATATACACACTATACATATATGTGTCACGGAAAAATCTGTCAGACATAATACTAAGTAAAAAGTATCAAGAAACATTTTTCAATAATTTAAAAAATATTATTACGATATAAAACATCCTGAAAAAAAGCTTCATTTTATTTTCTAATTTCAAGAAGCATGTTAGGATTTCCAAAAATTGAGAATTCCTATTTTATTTCTCTGTGATAAGTGATGAGAAAGAAGCGAACAAGAGTTGGGGCAGCACATTATATTCGAGCACAAAATATTAAGAGCCACGACACAGATTTTTACATAACACATAAAACATGAGACATAAGAAAATCAAGTCCAATCAGAGTCCTTTATCATGGAAAGGAAAGAAATAAAGGATTTTGATTAGTTTTTATTTTTTTACGCGTTATGCGTTATGAGAACGGGCGCAAAATTAAAATCATAAACATATCATTGATACACGCACAAGAATAAAAAGATTTATTTGATTTTTCTGTACTTTTTCATATAAAATGTAAATTTTCTGAAGGTCTTGCGGAAAAAACTAAGGCATTTCGTGCCTGTAAGGATTTTTAATCAGCTCTGCATGAGCTGCAAAATATTAAAATTTGAAACAACAAAATCCATTTTTCATAAGATTTGTGCGGAGCTTTTTAAAACATTATAAAAATTTTAATAATAGGTATCTATTTCTGTTTTTACTTATATATTTTTTATATTATAATTATTTAAACAATTGATTTGAAATTTACTAATTTTAATAATTTTTATTAAAACATATAAGTTTCTTTAGAATATTTTATTCTATTTTCTTTTCTTGACGAATAAAACAAAAAACAGGCTAATTTCTGGGAGTAAATTTTTTTTCTTCAGATTGAAATCAGACAACAAATAAAGTAGATATTATACATCATACTTATTATACATCAAAACACCCTTATATTCAAAGTTTGTTACAGTTGGTCAATGTTTCAAAAATTATTAAATTTTTATTTGATTTCCTTTTATGAGAAATTTGAGATATTGTCTCGAAACAATAGAATGATTTTTAACCTTTAGATGTTCGCAAGGTTTTTCTTAATCCATGAAAATTTTGCTCTAGGAAAATCTATATATGTTTAACATATATATATATGTGTGTGTTTAATACCTGTATATATTTAATTATGATGCAAAATACGATATTGATCTTGAGACACATATTATATCCCGCAGCCTTTTACGGATGAGATTTCTTTTTCGTTGAATCATATATAAATAGTGCAATCACACAATTTAATCTTTATAAATTCGAAATCAAAATTATAAAAATAATTCAAAATCAAAATGTAAAATAGTGAATTTAGGAAAGACAGAGACCAAAGCGTTATATTTAATCTTTGAACTAATAAAACAAATGCACAAAAAAGTTTTCCTTTTTTAAAGGAAAGCAAGTCTTTAACGATCAAACTGAATCTTAAGTGTGCTTAAATAATTCTATATAAATTTATATATTACCTATGCAAACTTTTAAATTGTTCGAATTAATTTTTGGTCTTGAAACGTAAACCGATTGAACTACCGTAGTAATATCATAAATTAAATTGTTTAACAATTTACTAATTTCAGAAGTGCCAAAGAAATTTGCGAGTTATCGCCATGTTGGGATCCATTGCTAATGCCGACGTTTCATGAACCTTGTTGTTTACTTAGATAATTGCAATTGGCATCATTTTAAAAAGATCTTAATATACTGAAAATAAATTTATTACGAAAAATATTGTAGGAACATACGCATTGTTCAAACAGCGTGTATAATCAATAATAGACAATTTATTAAAATTGTATAATATGAATACACAACAATAACAACAACAACAAAGTAAGCCTTTAACGGTTCGGTTGGATCTTAAATTAGACGCATCTTAGTGGAATTCGACCTGGGACCTCTAAATTATGAATCTTCTGCGTTACCTGTTACACTACTTCTTCTAATTTACATTACTATAAGACGACACTAAGTAAGAGTCGGATAATCTAATCTCGCTTGGATAATCCACGATCAGCGTAATATTCTGGCTGTGTTCGGTTTGGTTTACGAGTGTTCACATTATTCATTTTACTTCTAACTAAAGAGAAACAAAAGAACACAGCTAAATTATTTTTACGTTACAACTTTTTTTAAACTTAGTTGGATTAAAATGCAAAATTTTCTACTCATAATTTTGAATAAATTTAGTAAGTAATATTTATGGTTTATTTTTAAATAAAAACTTTGTTTATTCATTGGATTAAAAACATTTCCTGTTCAGAATTGAACAGTATTCACGATACACAGAAATAGTTGATATTATTTTTAGATTCAAATGAATTGAAAAACTATATATCTTATTCACAATTTTGAATAGTATTCAAGATGCATAGAAAATGCTAATATTATTTACAGATTGAAAAGACATCGACGATTTGCTTCATGTAATCCTATAGATGAATAAAAATATATTCAGGATTGAAAAGCATTTATTTTAACATTCATGAATCCGTATTTCTGAAAATCTGAATCCATTTCAATCCATTCTCGTTTACTGGGAGTTACATTTTACAGTTTGCACGCTCATGCTATAAGCATTCATGCTTATAAGCGCTGTTTTCAGACGAATTTAGTTTGTCAGTACTCACATTGAATAGGTGAAGTTGTTCGTTTTAGTTATGTAAGCGTTAAGCAGTAATTCGGTAATTAGCCGTAATTCACTTCTTATACACTGAAAATAAAAATTTACGAAATTTATAAATATTTATTTTATTAGTATCAATGGGACATTTGCTTATAGTGAATAATATCTATTCAATACAAAAATGATACTTTGAATTAAATATCATTTTTTAAAATAAATATTCACCGTAAGCAAATCTTCCATTGATACTATTTAAACAAATATTACAATTTTGTAAAATTTTTTTCAATGTAACCTTTTTTTGTCTTATAATCTCTTGTTTCTTTCCATCGAAAGTGCATTCATGTCTAAACAAATTATAATTGTCATCAAACGATTCTTCGCAACCGTGTACTGGAGATAGAAAAAGATGAAAAAGAAAGCGTTCACAATTGGAGGATAAAGAAAAAATAATTTCAACACTTATATTTCCTTAATTTTATTAAATTTTCTGGATGACAATCAAAAATATAATTATTATAAAGAAAAATTAAAAGAAACATTTTTAGCTCTTTCGTATCAAAAAGCCAATAAGCCTCGTTTAAAAAATTATTTAGAAGAGATTGTACTATCATATAATGACGAATAATTAAAATCACATTTTAGGTAGATATACATATATAATTTTTTAACTTTTAAATATTTTTTTTAATAAATATTTTTTACTCTATGTTGTAAAAAAGAATTAGATTATAGATGCATATGTTGTACAAATTAAAATATTTTGATTTTTTAAAATAATACTTTAATAATTTTAAGATGCAACGATCTACATTTGATTACGTATTAAATCTCATAAGACTATCATTATTATCGGTATGTCTAGTTACGGTTTAATAACTTATAGGTTGTTATATAACTTTGAATACAAACACACACGCACGCACGCATGCACGTACAGAGAGAGGGAAGAGAAAGAAGAGTTTTATTATTCTATATTTTTATTGTTTATGGATTCATATATGAAAAATTTAATGTTGCAAAAGCAATTGCATTGCAATAATCTGTAAGGAGAGTTACAAGAGCTCTTGTAAAGTTTGTATCAATTTGTATCACTTGGCCAAAAGATGACAGAGAACAACAAGTTTTTGAAAAATTTGAGACGATCAGTGGATTTTCTAAAGTAATAGGTTCATTTGATGGCACATATAAATGTTAAAAAGCACCTATCAATATTAATCTTGACTGTTATGTCAATAGAAAAGGATCACAATACAATTACAGATAATTTATGCTATTTTAATTAGTATACAGAATGTGTTAACACATAAAATGTAATTATTTGTTATTTATTTTCAATAATAGGCTATCTGTAATCATGAATTGCATTTTATCCATTATTTTGCCGGATACACAAATTCTGTCCATGATCAACGAGTATTTTGTTTATCCAAAACAATATATGAATATTTAGAAGATAGATACAAGTTTCCAGATAATTCTCATTTAGTAGCTGACTCAATGTATTCCATTCATGATAATATTATGACATCTTACCATCAACAGACACTTAATAATCAGGCAAAAAAATTACAATTTCTGTCATTCCTTGGCATGAATATTGAACGAACATTCGCATTCCTTAAAGGAAGATTTAGAAATTTGCTTACTGTCCTTGATATGGAACGTATTGATTGCCTATCTGATTTTGTTATAGCACGTGTCTTACACAATATTTGTTTATTAAAGAATGATGACTTAACAATGGCCAAGTTAGATCTCATTACAATTATAATTTACAATCATTGATAGAAGGTAGAAATAGACATACAAGTTAAGTAAAACGAAATAATATCTGTAATGAATTTAGTGATACGAAATATGTAAAGAAATATTGATTGAAAAAAAGTAATTGGAAAAATAGTAATTGGAAAAAGGTTAAAAGTAACAAAAATAATTATTATTTTTTCTTCAAAGTGTCAACCATTTCTTTAAATGATTTTAAAAAAGTCTTTCTCGAATTTGCATATTTTTCGATATCTCTTTTTAGCAGCTTTGAATTTGAATGTAGCAAACAACTCGATATTTCTTTATATATTTCACATAATACTTATACTTTATCTCATACGATATTCTATATGTTAAAATCTTTTATAGAATACTCTATATATCAACTCTATTTACAGATTACAATGTATGTTCGTGCTTACATCAAATTAATTCTGTCACAACTTCGTCGCATGCGCTATTATAATTTTCATAGGAATAAGGTTTTTTTATAAGATGAATCGAGAATTTTACAGAATTTTCCCAAGATCTTTCCTCACAAAAGTTGGACGAGAGAGTGTGCCACTCTTTTGTTAATTTCTGATTATTTTAATAATTATGCACAATTACAATTCGCGATGGCAACAGGGGTGGATCGGTACTGGCGGGGAAAATGTCGGGGAGCGAGAGAGAGAGATGGCTATAAGAATGACACACAGATAATAATAAATCAATTAACAAATGTATTCACCAAATCAGTATACAATTAACGTCCGGAGTTTTGCTCTTTAGGCCTAGATTTTATTGGGTCGACATTCGCGATAAACAGTGACAATTTCTATAATATATTACGCTGATTCGAGATAATCATACTAAATCTCTTTAAATCTTTACTCTCTGAGCGAGGGGGTAACCACTTAATGAAATCATGGGACAGGATCTCCGAAATTATTATGAAATCTTTATGAAATCCCTATGTAATTGTTTTGCAATCAATTGTAATCATGAAGTTAGATGAAATCATATGTAATCATCAGAAATCATAATAAAATGATATGTAATCAGCAGAAATGCAATTTTCTGTGTAATCATTGGAAATCATCATAAAACCTATCATGTGTGACTACTAACTACTACTATGAAGTAGATTACTAATAAAAGTGTAAATAATTATTCTAAGGTATAGCAGAACGTAAATATATGTAACGATGTTTTATATACAGACGCGATATATATTCAGTTCCGCTTTTTTGTATATACATATAAAATTCTGTAGAATGTAACAGCGCATGAGACTGCTATGACAGAGATCCCGGGTTCGATTCCAGGCAGAATCGAAAAATGTTTTCGAACGCTCGTAGCTCCTCTCAGAAGGCAATGGTAAATCACTGAGAATATCTTTGTCAAGAGCACTTCTCTAATAAATCGTCGTTCGGAATTGTGTACAATCAGCGCACCACAGGTATATGAGAGAAGTCATCACGAGCAAGGGAACTGAGCATAGGACTGAGGAAAATTTCATTTTCAGTAAAATTTCAGAGAAATCTGAGTAAAAATTTCAAAGAAATTTCAGCAAAATTTCACAGAAAATTCAATTCAATTTTAGCAGTTTTTCAGTATGTTAGAAAAATTCACTTTCAGTGAAATTTCAGCAAATTTTCAGCAATTTCATTGAAATGTTCTAAAACGTAGAATAATTTCAGCGAAATTTTTTCATTAGGGATAAGATATCCTTTTAGAGCATAATATTGAGATGCAAAATATTAGAAATGATATAATATGATATATGTAAATGTATACTGCTTGAAACAATATATATTTACTGTAAATATTACAATAAGCAGTAGCTAAAAATTAAAATAGAATTAAATATTCTGTATTCTTTAATTAAATATTAATATTTTTGTAAAAAAAAAGAACATGTAAAATTAACTTAAGGAAAAAATATAATATAATAAATAATATAATAAATAATATAATAAATGTCTTACAAAAAAATATGCCCACGTTCTTGTTCTATTCTCTAACTTGTTGTTGTGATCCTTAAAAACTTTATACATACGTTTTAAACTGGAAAATTTGGATAAACACTGAGGACTAGTTACATTGTAGCCATGTTTCATCATTACCTCAATTAAAATATCTTTTTTTTTCTTTTTTGGAACACTTTCCCACTAGAGAAATCATTTTGCTGCACACGATTACATATTTTAAATCAACTAGAACTTTATCTGTTGATGTTATCTTTGTATGAGCAAATTCTTCTTTCTATTTTCTTCATGAAAGTTTATGCATCCAATTCCTTGTTGGTGAACGAAGTTCTTTATCGCGTAACATTTGTAGATTGTCGTATACAAGTAGGGAAAGTCCGGGCTACTGAGCAGATGCTCAGTAAGCAAGAAACGTTTTGAAACATTTCAATAACGTTGCAATAACGTTGTAACATTACTGCAACGTTATTGAAATGTTTCGAAACGTTTCTTGCTTACTGAGTGTGTTAAGGTTTAAGAAGAAAATGACACAGTTAAAATTAAGATCAAAAACCTTTTTTATTCTCGTAATTCTAATAATGGAATCAACTTTGAAATAAAATTAAATTAAATTATAATAAAAAACTTGAACATTTAAATGTCTTTTTAGTCAAAATGTAAAAAAAGGGAAACCGCTTTGCTCGACCCCTCTGGACAAAGTGGATAAATCATTCGAGCAATGAGGATGGAATTAAAAAAATCAAAATCAGTGTTAGCAATCGTCACAAAAATAGCTGCCAAATCTTTTATATGTAATGCAGCCTTCATGAGATTCAGCCTTCATTGGTGTACTGACTCTAATGCACTGGATCTAATCTTCAGATGATGATTTTTTTAGAATATACATCATACTGCATTAAGGAAAAAAAAATGTGAGATGTGAACAATCATGTACCTTTCGTTCTCTAAAGATCGTCTGTCTCTTCATCTTCCCGGTATTTTCAATGCAATCACATACCGAGTAAAGAGAACAAGCCGTTCGCTTTGCTCCCATCCACTTTACTCAAAGAACCTATTTGGCGTGAATTTGGAAAGGTTAGAATAAGTTTAAGCAACAAGTGAAAAATTTTAATCTCGAATACATATTTAAGGGGATGCTGGAGTTACCAACGGAGCATTAGTTCGTATATTTCTCAAACTATTTCGTTTTCCTTATACAGAATAAAAAATCCTTCTCCAAAATAAAAGAAAAACCGCAAATGCCTTTGGAAAAGTACAAACCGGTATGAAAAAAAAATCCTTAAAAAACTATAAATTACAGTTTTCTGTTACCACATGTAGATTCAGTTCATTCATATATATAAATTAAAATAATAATTATATAATAATAATTATATATATATATATACGTAATATTATATATATATATATAATAATTATAAAAAATATATTATAATTAATAATATAATTATATACGTATATATATATATATATATATATATATATATATATATATATACGTATATAATTATATTATTAATTATAATATATTTTTTTTATACAAAAATCAATAAAAAGAAATTAATCGTTTACAATAGTAAAACTTTTTGTGTACAATGTATTTAGATTCATGAATCCGAAATAAACCCATTACAAAACAAAAAATCTATGATTTTACAATACTTCACATAGCTCCTTTATTTTTTGTAACACTAGTTATTTCTCTTCTGAAGTAGCTCTCTTTTGTTGCTATCTCAATTATTGATTTAACTTTTTACTCATATTTTTTGTACATTTTCTGTGAAATAACTGGAACCTCTAAACACATTAAAATTTTATTCAGTTGCGTACAACCAATACTAGCATGCAAAGTACCTGGAACAATGTTCAAAGCAATTATTTTACAAAATAAACTGTGTAAAAAATCCACTGTATACTTCAATTTACCTCACTTCAAAACATATAAGTGTGTGTGTGTGTGTGTGTGTAATATAGGAAAGTTATACAAACAATATTCATAATTACTCAATATAGCATTTGTTATTAAATCGTTGTGTACATTTGCTTTGAGATACTTCTTTGCATCGTCGTTTATTACATGTTGAATTCCAGTCGACACGTCAGTATATGTCTCGCAATAATTACACTTGACACGCAAAATAGAATGTAATTCTGTTCCCTCCCCCCTCTCTCCTTCCTCTCTTTCTCTCTCTTTCAACATCCTCCAAAGATATAATTTTTTCTTATTTTTTTGTATTTTAGATTCTTGCCAAGTAATTTCAAATTGACAATGCGATTGCCATCGGTTATCGTTGCTTTTATTATCGAGATCATGCAGCTTATTTTTTCGTTATTTCTTCTTTAAGTTTCAACATACGATCTAATTTTTTTTTTCTTAATAAAACGTTCTTTATATCGCAGCTGCGTTCGTGCTTATATACTGCTGGATATTATAACAAATATTTACTAACCTAGCAAGTCGCAGGACCGCAGATCAAAAGTAAACATGCAACATCTAAAACTCGGCTTCTCTACGCTTCTCTGATGAAATTAGTGTTTCTGTATTTATTATTATTTTAATTTTATTGAATTCAATTATTAAAAAGAGTGCAATAGAGATTAAAAAATCAAGTTTTAAATTTTTTGCTATACTATTTCTGATATAATCAATCTTTTTATTAAAGATGTCAGTCATGTCTTGACTAATATAGTCGGATTAGAACCATCTTAATAGGATGTACTTGAGACATTACTACCATTTTGTACTAAAATCATCTTCGACTTATCTAGTATAACATGTATATTTAATTTTCAAAACGATCGGAAAGGTAGTACATAGTTTAAAAAATGAAGAGTTTGAGCGTGCGATTAGCCGGGTGTTGCATGAGATTCGGCTCTCAAAATGATTAATTTGAATAATGGATGCTCATTATAATAGAAAGCCATGTCTCCAACACAATCAAATCTATGTGTATGTTTTGGAAAATTTTAAAATCAGACATACAGTGTTATGATTTCCTTACTTATATGCCCCTACAAAAAGAACAATGAGAAGTAAAAAAAATGATTTTAGTTCCGTATTAATATTAACAAAATTCATTCGTTTAGATATAACAAGTAAGAGTTTAATACTTTTACGTCGAAGCTGGATTTTAGATGCTTTTAAATACTTTCTATGTGAAATTATATACAAAATATATAGTTATTATTTGAACTGTGCGCCAAAATGATTTTTCGAACTTATAATCAAACTACTACTATAGTAATATATCACAAATTAAATTGATAAGCTATTTAATAATTTGATGCTCATCCTATTAGAAAGATTAATGTAAACTGAAAAATTGAAAATAAATTTATCGCGAAAAATATTACCTCGGCCGGAACTCGAACCCAGATCTCTTGTATTCCGTAGAAGCGTTTTAAGCCTTTGGACTATCGAAGTTATCAATTTAATTTGTGATATTACTATAATAGTTTGATTGCGTTTAGGAGTTCGAAAAATCATTTCGGTGCGCAGTTCGAATAATTATATATTTAGTATATAATTATAGAATTCATATAGAAATTATTTAAAATATTCATATAGAATTATTTAAAAGCATTTAATCTTTGACCGTAAATAATAGGCATTAAATTCTTTGTGTATTCACATATACGGTCTTAATAAATCATTTATTATTATCATTCATTTAGGTTACACCGCTCGCGTGGAGTTTGCACTTAAGTTGGGCTACACCGAAAAATTGGTGCAAGCGGCGCTACAGAAATTGGGCCCGGATCCGGGTCAGAACGAGCTGTTGGCCGAGTTAATCAAACTCGGAGCCACTTGCTCCTCAAAGTTTACCGACGGTCCCGAGGAAGTAGATGATCTACCGGATGCCGAGGCAGACATCGATGATGGCGGAGGATCGATTTTGACCTCAATAACGGCGACGAATGCCACAGTGAACGCGATCTCATCAATGGACTTGTTGTTGAGGCCTGTTGTCATCGACGGCAGTAATGTCGCTATGAGTCATGGCAATAAGGAAGTATTCTCTTGTCGCGGTATCAAGATTTGTGTTGATTGGTTCCGCGCCAGAGGACATAAGGAGATCACTGTCTTTGTACCCAAGTGGCGGAAAGAAGCCTCGAGACCTGACAATCCGGTCGCTGACCAAGAGATCCTGAGCGAGCTCGAGAAGGATCGTCTGCTTGTGTTTACGCCTTCCAGGTTGGTGCGACGCAATTCGTCTGACCTTACACAAAAATATTTTTCTTACTTTCTTTACGTTTTAAAATTACATTTTTAAAATATAATGGATCTCTGAGTAAAACAATTACATATTCAGTTCGAGTACGTGATTAAGTAAGGCCTAGTTGCACCAACGTTACTTTAAGCGAAATTTAAAATTCTCTCTGTCTCATTTTAAGCGAAAAAGAGACAGAAACAGAGAGAGTTTTAAGCCTCACTTAAAATCAAAGTAACGTTGGTGCAATCGGACCTAATTAACATGAAAATCTAAATTATATATTTGTCTAATTGTAAGTACATAATTTGTACAATCAATCAAATAAGAATACGTTTAAACTGTGAACAACGAGCTGCGAGTTTCAACAATGTGTGTGAAAAATGGGAATTTAAGACTGAGATCATTAAAGACAGAGCGAAGATGCCCCTCATTTCAATACCTGAATTTATTTTGTCAACGATTAATATTATCCGGAACTAGAATAATCAAGTCAAGGATTTCCCCAAAAAATTTTTCTCTTCCTTTTTCTTTTTCACTCTTCTCAGTATTCAATTTTTAGAAACAAAATTGAGGCGTTCGATGTCGTGAGAGATGTCATTTCGGGATTTCCAGATAAATAAAATTCATTATTATGATTTTTTCGGATCCATTCGAATGTATGTATAAATAGACAAGTACATTAACTTGAATTATTTTATAAGATTGATCGAATTCTTGTAATACGATTTTATATTGCATTTTGACAATTAATTATTTATATAGTATAATAATATTATTATGAATAATTCAAGATACATTGATATATATACATGACGTAAGTTATTCCTTATTTTTTTAATGAGAATATTAAACGTCTGCAGGTTGGTGGGTGGAAAGCGTATGGTGTGTTACGACGATCGGTACATCCTGAAACTGGCCGCGGAGATCGATGGCATTGTCGTCAGCAACGACAACTACAGAGATTTGGCCCAAGAGAATCCCGAGTTTAGAAGGGTCGTAGAGGAGAAAATTCTGATGTACAGCTTTGTAAACGATCGATTCATGCCACCAGACGATCCACTCGGCAGGAGCGGACCTACATTGGAAAATTTTCTTAGAATCGTTCCTAAAAAAACCGATCCCGCTCCTCCATGCCCTTATGCCAAGGTAATATTCCTCTTTTTTTTCTTCTTTTTATTTATTTCTAATATAGTATTCGCTTCAAAATTTTTTTATTAAACTTCAAAAATTAAAAGAATTTTTTGCCAAATTAAAAAAGATTAAAGCCGGTATATAATTCTAAAGTTCATAATACTAAAATTCAGATTCTAGATTGAAACATTTGATAAAAATTTTTTGTCAAATTAAATAAAATTACATCAAATGATATGCTCTTAGCAAATTTTCAATTAAATTAAATTAAATTAAATTAAATGGCTATTTCTTAAATTATCAGAAATGTACATACGGCAATAAGTGCAAGTTCCGACATCCCGAAAGAGGACCACATCCACATAAATCTGTGACAGAACGATTGGTGGAGCATGCTCAGCGTCACTTACAGGCCCGTGGGCCCAGCCTGAGCCTGCCATTGTCATCCACAAACGCATCTCCACAACATCCGCCGCTCTGCAAAACTAAATCAGCCATGCCATCGAATGTCGTTCAATTCTTGTCGTCTGTTCCGAAGAGTAGATCAGTGGAAAATGTCACATCTGATTTGTCTACAACTAGTCCCGTTATGTACAGCCAACAGATGCCTCCTACACAAAATTCTCAAGGTGATAATTATGAAGTATACATTCTGGACACATTATGTATGAATTATTTAATAAAATCCTGATGACAATTTTTTCCTAAATTATAATAAATAATGATAAAAACATGAACTGAAATTGTAATGAACAGAAATATTACTGAATTTCATATTGAAATCTGTATTAATAGATCCATTTTCAATATTATTTCATTAAACTTTCATTATGACAGTTCATTAATATGTTATTAACCCTTAGTACATATCTTAATTTTGGGCACTGTTACTATACACGTGGATTATTCGTGTTCTGGCTTAATTTTTATCATTTTCACAAGTATAAAAAAATTATTAAACGATTTTTACGTATATTCTGACATCTTTAGTAATAATTATAAAGTTGTATGTTTATAACAAATTGTATATAAATTGTTATAACTGAATATAATTAAAATGAAAAAAACGCACTTTTTCATATACAAAAATGTAAAACTCAATACAAACCGATTTTCTTATTTTTCAACAGAAGTTAAGAATTTCAATATTTTCTGCATAAATATGCAGTATAAGGGACTATTCTTCAATGACCTTGACTTTGACATATGTTGTCAAAATCACATTCCTGAGTGACTTTTAAAAAGCTTTAATCGGCGCTTCGTTAAAAAGTTATTAACAAAAAAAGTTCTGTCATATAAAACAAAAATTCTGCCAAGGGAGACATACAACTTTTCGTGTGAAGCGAGTTTCATCCATAGACTTATATGTATAAATAGAGTGCTGACTCAATGTGATTGATGAACCTGATTTCCTTGTCTGAGATGTCCTTATTTTAGTTTTCACATGCATATGTATGCGTTCTGTCTGTGAGTGTGAAATTATCTATATAATTTATGCATGTGTGAGTGAGAAAACTTAAATATGGCGCTGCCCAATGCTGTCTTCAAACATGGAGCAGAAGTTGTCTATTTATATAAGTCTGTGGTTTCACCCCCCCCCCCCCTGTCAAGGGACGCACGACTTTCCATGTGAAGCGAGTTCCACCCCATCTCTCCCCTGCCGAAAAACGCACGACATATTGTAGTATTGAGTAATCTTCGCTTCGTATGGAAAGTCATAAAACATATTTTAAAACAGAAAATTTTTGTTTTATACAGTAGAAAAGAGACATCATTTTTCGAATTTTTTTTTTTAATAACTTTTTAACGAACAACGATCAGCATTTAAATCCTGTTGGAGCTCACTCAAAGTCATGACCTTGACAACATATATGTCAAGGGCAAGGTCATTATTGGAGAGTGATCCCTTACACTGCATATTTACCGGAATAATGTATATTTCATTTTAATGACATTACCTTTCAGATATTTTCATCAATTTTCTTCCCCTGCTTAAAATTTCCAATTGAAAACTATTTAAACCGATAGAAATTTAATAGGAATGAATAGTATTTATCGGAATCAAAATTACAGCCTATTGAGAATGATTCGGAAACAATAAGATTTTAGTAGGATTTCCACTTAATGCACCTTAAGAACGTATAAGCATGTTACCAATTTAAAAACTAAAAAATCAATCTGATTTTATTGGACAATAGGAAGTAATCGGCAAATGCCTCCAGTCGGCGAATCGGACTGATTGTGAGTAGGAAATCCACATTAATGAATCAGATCCGAATCAGATCCAATCGGGTATCATATGATTGAACAACATGTTTTTATTAGAGATCTCACAGATTTTTATTTCAATAAGAATCAACTGATGAATATACATAGCTAATTTGCATACGGCGAATAAGAATAATAGCGTATTCGATTTACTGACTCAACTCGATTCCGAGTCAATGGTCTGTTCTATTTAGCAAAAGAAGAGCTAAACTGTGCAAGAAATGCTGTTAAAAAAAACAGATCGTTGATTCGGTATCGAGTTGAATCAATAAATCGAATACACTAAGTGAAAAATTGATATTTTCGAAATAAATAAATTTCAATACGTTTTCGTACGATTACAATTTAACGAAGTAAAAAGACGTTCTTACCTATACAGCACAGAAGATTGAAGCAATGTCGCAATATAGCAAATTGCAATATAACATTGCAGAGATATTACAGAAATGTTAATTAACAATATGCCTGCAAAATGTCAGCAATATATTTGCAATATTTCACAAACATTGCAAAACTGTAATTCTTTAATTGTTACAATAATAATAATATAAAAATATAAATTTTTACAATATTTATGTAGTACAGACTTTTAGTTTAAAATCGTTTTTATGATATAATCATTTTATATTTGAATAAAAAATTTATTGATCTATTATTTGACGGCCATTTCATTAGCTAAGTTTTATATTTATTTTAAATATAAAATCAAAAGATTGTATAATATCGAGTTTAGATATAATGTTTGGATCAATGCATCATTATCGATAAAACGATAAGCGATTAAGCTGCTGAAAACGATTTATCGAAATGTTAATTATGTGATCAATGATGTATTTCTGCCTGATGTGAACGCAAGAATAAATCAGCATCTGAAATTCATTGATAAATTTCATACCGTCATTTTTTAATCGATTTCAATTGACTCGAGGTGGTTTCGAATTAAAAAAGAATCACTGCGATTAACTTAATCTATGATTAAGCGACCTTACCAAGCGATTGTATTATTATATTAATATTGGATATTTGTAGTTTGTTCGAGGCACACACATACATGTTTTATCCTTACGAATAAATTTATCCTTCAGAATTAATATTATATTTATTGGAATATATTTTATGGTTTTATCATTAAAAATTTTGAAAAGCACATATTACTAGAAATGCGAAAAATTAAAGTTAGTGAGATATATGTATGTAAGATATATGTATGAGATATAGAAATATATATGTATAGTTTTCATTTTAGAGTCTTCGTAAAAAATTTATTCAAATACATTACATTGCAATATTGCTGAAACGTTTTGTTGCAAAACATATAACAAAAAGCAGACATCTTAACATTGTTCGAATTTTGCAACAATGATTCAACAACATTTCACACCATCATGCAATATTGCAATATTTCAGGGAAATCATTCTGCAGTGTTTCTGCAATCTTTCTGTGTTGTATGGATACATATATAATTTTAAAATACATAATTCTTATATTTTACTTCTATTTCTTTATTAGAACTTTGATCTTTCCTTCAACTTACTTAGGCCCGATTGCACCAAGGTTACTTTAAGCAAGACTTTAAAACTTTCTCTGTCTTGTTTTAAAGCGAAAAAGAGACAGAGACAGGAAGAATTTTAAACCTTACTTAACATCAAAGTAATGTTGATGTAATGTCCGATTAAAAACAATCCTATAAAAAAACTATTAAATCCTTTTTGAAGGAAATGTAAAATATCTCATTAATTCTTATTCAGCACTTTCTTATATACATGGATATATGTTAATACAATTGAGTCTGTTCCGATTTATTCCAATTTAAAAAAATGAATAGAAAAATGTTGAAAATTTCCGATGCATTTTAATCCGATTAAAACCGATTCCAATTTTCCCAATTGGTTTTAATCGGAAGTTTTAAGCAAGGTTAGTATTTCAGCACATTTCAATATACAATAAACTATAAAAGTATCATATGTTTTGCATTACCTTTTTTTTTTCATACATTTTTAAAAATTATCTTCAGAATTTTTATGGTATTTCACAATATGACTCAGTGTTGAATTCTCAAAATAAATTTGTATAAATATTAAATACATTCGCATTAGTTTTCACTATTTTTCTCATTACTTTTTATTTATTTTTGTATAATTTCAATATAATTCAATTTTTCTGAATAAATCAATATGAATATTAAATACATTTACATTAGTTTCCATTATTTTTCATTAACCTTTATTAATTTTCATTCATTTATTTTTAAAATCTATAGTACTTCAATATTAAAAGTATTATTTTTTACTAAAATATTTTTTACAATATTTTAATCATTTCTCATTTCAACAATTTCATAGTCGATTTTAGTTACTTCAATGATTTATTCCCATCAGGGAATATAAACATATTATTTTCTTTTAGTACATAACTTACATAACTTTTTTTTTGAATCATTAAATAATCAAATAATTTAATAATTTGTTTTATTAAAGGTTACCCTTCCTCAGCGAACTGGCCCACATCAAGAGTGAGTAATTCCGAACCAGAACCGGTGAAACTGCATCGCAAGCTACAGCGGCAACTAACTCTGAATCCAGCGTGTGATCCGCGACTTTATCAACTCAGACGATATCATCAACAGCAGCAAACCGGACAGTCATTGCAACAACAGCAATCAGTTATCAACTCATCACGCTCTAGTATGCAACACCGACCGTTGACGAGACTCGCCAGTAATGACTCGTCGTATCCGGGTGCTGCCAGTATGAGGTGAGTCTGATTTATCTAAACATGTTCATTAATTTAAAGATGTTTTATACATATCTTCAAAATGATAATAAAATTATGAAAAAATTAAAGATTATTTTAAATATTAAATATACTTTCAATTTTCTTTACAGAGATTGTACATCTAATACATTCTTATTAAGATGTGTGTTTCATGTGAATTATATCATAATTAACATATGTAAATTATATATGATTATGTATATTGCAGATCTTTTACAACATAAAAAGAACCTGTTTAATTTCCAGATATGAAATTAACTATTTAATGATTCTGTTAATCTATAATTTTTAGAAAAGACAATTGTAATTGAATTAAAATAAAATTCATTATTATCAGGTATAATAATCTTTAATTAATATAATAAGTAGATACAAATGATCTCTATTTGGATATTTCCAAATACTATTATATTTCAGCTGGGATTATCCTGACTGCCTTCAGTCTCATCATCAGCACGTGATGCGTATCGCTTCTGCCCCGGATTCTTACAGAGCGTGGCCTCCTCGTGGTACCGCCTTGATGCCGCCATCACGAGTGCAGAGGATAGGTACCTCGGATCCCCAATTAAACCTATTACCATCCCCGCCATCTACAAGTTTACACGTGCCCTGGGGGATGCAGACCCAGGATATTCGACGTCGCCTGCACTATCATCTCGCCAACATTTTTCCCGAGGAACAAGTGCAGGCTGTCATGACGCTTCATCCCCACGAGACCGATCCTCAGCAGATTTGTGCTGCCATTTTGACGATGTTTCCCAAGAATCAGAATTGATAATGAATTTTATTCACATTCAGAATATTCACGAGTTGAAGCATTGAAACTATCTATATATAGCAGTTATGTTTTGTTATTTTTATGGGCACTTTGTATATTGCAGAAAAACTTTAATGCAGATCCAACGGTTATCGTACAAACTGCATTGAAGATATTAATTAATTGAATCGTTACGGAAGATATTTGTACTTTTTGGAGCTCTCTCTCTTTCTCTCTCTCTCTCTCTCTCTCTCAAGTTTTCTTTCGAAATTTCATAGTTCAAATGCATTTTTGTCCTACTAGCCAAGATAAGCTAGTACTTCTTGGATGAAGAAAGCAAGAGATGAAAACTAACAACTCAACATAAAAAAGTTTCTAAGAAACTTTTTAAACGTTTTAGATCTTTGCATTGTTCAGGAATTATTGAGAGAGGAATGGTTATACTTAATAAGTATTTAGTCTAGGGCATTATAACATGAATTGTTATTATTCGGGAAGTAAACAATGAGAAGATCCGTTTTAATTAATCATTTTTAATCATAATGAACTTGCATCAATAACTATTATCTTATATTGATGAACTTTTCAACTCGCGAAATCGTCTTGCTTTTTCACCGATCTTTATTTAAATTTCAATTAAATTTTAACTAAAATATTTTAACTAAAATTGTAACTTATTATAAAGAATAACGCGATAGAATTTTATATATTTATTGTCATAACGAGATTAGGGAATACTTCGGCGCCAATTATTAATTATCTGATTTTGTGACAAAATTGTTTAATAGATTCTTTATTGATATTTTTTTCGTTAGTTTTTATTACATAAGAAAAAGAAAAAGAAGATATTAGGTATGTTACAGGTTTAAAGTATACATAATCTTTTACGCAAGACTGTGCTGAAATAGATCGTTATATTAGCGGCTGTGAATTATGGAAGACCCACATATTGGGTGTTTGGTATTAGGTGTAACACCGTTCATGGATAGATAAAGCAGACTAAAATGAATTGAAAAATCCTATACCATTTTGCAATTTTTGCAACCATTAACAAGATATTAATTTCTAAAGATCATTGATATACATATAAGTGTGTATTTGTCTGGCCTACCGCCAAATGCACGTACTAGGCATGATACGACCATCCAGCGCAGTCCAGCGCGGAGAGATATTTTTGCTAGTACATTGCAAAGCCAAGGCTGCTTAGTAAACAATTAATTTTCCGCGCATTTAGCAACTTACGACAATGCCCGGTCTTGCTGCGTGCTTGTATTAAGCTATTCAACGATTTTTAGAAATTAATATCCTTAAATATTACGAAAATGGCAAAATGCTTTTTTCAATTCAATTTAGCCCGCTCTTATACCTACCCATAAACGATATATCTAATATCAAATACTTTGTATGTATACAAATACAGCTGGTCATAGAAAGGTTGCAATATTTTTTTCGATGGATTTCAGAACTTAGCCTTGCTCGTAGAGTGATCGAACGTAAATGGTTAGAGTATATAAATACTTATCCATAAGTAAGAACCAATCACTGAGCAAACATTCCACCAAAAAAAGTATTGCAACTTTTCTGCGGCTGTACATATATACATATACAGGATGTCCCCGACCTACAGGATCATCTCTCGTGAGCAGGTAGAGCGGACTGAATCGAGTCAAAAAGTCTTGTGCCATTTTGCAATTTTCGCAATAGTTAACGAGATATTAATTTTTGAAGATAGCCAAATAAGTGCGTTCGCCCGGCCTAAGGCGTCCCGTCTTTCTTATCTTTCTATGGATGCGTTCCGAGTTTCGCATGAAACGCATGATTTATTGTTTTATCCTTCTTTATTATTTGTGAACAACAAGGACAAATGATCCATCCTCGGAACACAACCTTATAATGCTTCGCTTGTCTTAGCGCCGAGACACTACCGTATCTCCAGATCAAAATTTTCTAACAACGCAGGAAAAATATATTTACAATTAACGTACTTAATAATACAAAACTCGATTAGAATAACAGCTAAAAATTAGTAAAAGAACTACAAGTAAATGACTAAAGTTAGGTTGTTAGTGCTGAATTATTAAATCGACAAAACATATCACATCATATTATTAAGTACAAAGGAAAATTGCAAAATCATGCAAGACTTTTCAATTGAGTTCACTCTATCTACTCATAAACGGTGTTACATTTAACATCAAACATCCTGCATGCGTCCCCCCTCCCCCACACACACACATACACACAGACATCTATGTATAATATATGTATGTATATCGCCCGGCAATTAAAATATAGTTTCATGATTAGTGTAGTGCATGATATACAGAGGGTCTAATTACAAAAAATCAATAGAGTCGAATTTCTTTCAAATCAAATAAGATCTAATTTTTCTTTTTTACTGTATCGAAAAAATTTGATTCCTATTGATTAGAATTGGACATTATGTATGTGTGTAATGCATAAAGCATTTCGGTGACCTGAATAGGACGAGTATATCGTGCAAATTGTACGAGAATTAATTAATATTTAACTAATTTTTATATCATTGTCTTTCTTATATTGGAGAATATTATACTATTATATATTGTAATCCAATGAACTGTCAGTTATTGGAGCTGTAAAGTTTACAAGAAAAAAAACTAATTTTTGAATTTTAAATCTGATTCAATCAGGATAATAAGAACTTTTAATATTTAATTTTTAGAACCCACAAAATTTAAAAATCTATCTTTTCTTCGAGGAATATTATAGAATATATAAAAGAACATTGTTAATGATCCAATAGAGTAAGGATTAAATTTTTTATACCCAATATAATATATTTACTTTTATAACAAATAATGATGATGATTATGATATTTTTAATAATTGAAGAATGAGTGATTATAATTAATATGATTCTAAATACTGTTTAATGCAAAA
The DNA here is from genome assembly GCF_024713525.1 of Acromyrmex echinatior. Lineage (NCBI taxonomy): Eukaryota > Metazoa > Arthropoda > Insecta > Hymenoptera > Formicidae > Acromyrmex > Acromyrmex echinatior. The sequence goes on along the minus strand of NC_141865.1, from coordinate 2,933,920 downwards.
GATTATCAAGTTATAAAGATTATACACTTGTGCATATCTGTATATGTATGAAAAAGTTATACAAGATTAAGTCAACAAAAGAAAAAAATGACGACATTTAAACAAATGACTATCTTGTAATTTATATTTCATTGATAGTATAAAAAATTTATACTATTATAAAAGATTTTTAGTTTTTCCGAAGATATCGTAATCTCCTTATTTCTTCCTTTCGTCTCTCTGATGTTTATTTAATACATCAATGTTATATAAATATGTAATTTTATATTTATATATATATATATATAATTACATATTTATATACATATACATATATGTGTGTATATAGCATTATATGTGTATATATACATACATATAAAATTTTAATATATATAAAAATATACACATATACCTATGTGTGTGACATGTATATACATATGTATAACGTCCCTTCTTTCTCCTCGGATTCGCAATACCATGTATTGTTGGAAATCCGCGAATTGCAAAGCGAATATTATATGTATTGTACCTAACAAAGAAGTAAACTATAAAACATTTATTATTATTCTACATTACATAAAATTAAAAAGAGGAAAGCGACATCATTGTAGAAAACGATTATTATTATTATTAATTTTTATAATATGTTAATCTATGAAATATTTGTATATGTGCGTGTCAAATTTGTATCAATGTTATTGCGAATGAATATTGCAAATAAAGTTTTTTTATTTATATTATATTATCAGTGATGGAGTATCATTGGTCATATAATATGAATAAATTGTATTAATATTTTGTATACATTTAAAGGATTTGTTACTTCTAAAAATTGAATGATTTTATATATTAAGGTTTCGAGTTTTAAAGAGCTTTTTACTTTTAGAAATCTAATGAAAAAGACTATTCTTGAGAATTTTGTTTTTTGAAAAACCCATGCTACAAATTTTCATAGGCTTTTAAAGATTTTATCGCATATATATTGAACGATCGCCAATAAAAATTTGTTACAGATATGTTCATTAATTTCAAAGTTTAGCGTTCAAGTAAGAACGTAACATTATAAAAACATAACATGCTTAATATCTCAGCTTTGAATGATTTATGAAACAGAAATTGCAAGTTTTGATAATGATTAAATAATTAAAAGAGAGAGCATGAATCGCGGATGTTTTCAAATAAAAAAATATTTTGTTGCTCTATGAAATATTAAGGTTTATACAATAAAACTATTTTTACTTTAAATTAAATTGATAGCATTTTGTTACTTTTTACCTTCTCTCGTTTTCCGAGATATCTTCCTTCAATTGGTTGTAAAATGAAAATTTTTTGTTCTTTGTGTCATTTAAATGCTAACTTTGATATTATTAAATATAAGAACATATATATATATATATATATATATATATATATATATATATATATACAGGATGTTTGATAAGTAACAATAAAACTCGCTTAGAGGTAGAATAGATTAAACTGAGTCAAAAAGTTCTGTATCATTTTACGATTTTCGCGATAAATAACAAGATATCAATACTAAAAATCACCGAATATTGGTTTTTTATTCAATAATTTTTTGCTCAAGTACTATCAACTTTAGAGAGGAATAGCAAGAGACAAACAATGTTTATTTTTTTCTCACAGAATTTTTCAGAATTTTTCATCAACTTTTTAGTATTGTATTTACTTATTGGCGCTTATTTTCATCAACATGAAAAAATGTGGTACTAAAAAATTCTCAGATCTAAATTCTCTCTCTATGAGAAAAAAATAAATAATTTTTGTCACTTGCTGTTTTCTGTAAAATTGATAATACAGTCAAGCCATAAGATTAACCTCCATTTTTGTTTTAACCTTAACAAAAGTCATGCTTAACTTCCCAAGTTCTCATATAATAATCGAGCACATGCTCGCGCATGCGCATTTGTTTACTTTTACGGAAGTCCGTCCTGACAAGTTACTTTTATAGACGTTCGATTGTACTTGAGTAAAATTATTGAAAATCAATATTCAGCGATTTTTAGTATTAATATCTTGTTAATTATTGCGAAAATTGTAAAATGGTAGAAGACTTTTCGACTCAATTTAGTTCGCTTTATCCCTATGAGAGAGTTTTATCGTTATTTATCAAACACCCTATATATCTATACTCTGTTCAACGAGATTTATCATCTTTCGGATATAGGAAGTGACATAATAGGCAAAGTGGCAATGTATTTTATAATTTTGTATTATAATTTAATTTTATAAGTTTAATTTTGTAAGTTCGGCCCGCGAGCGTGCCATATTTACATATACGATATAGAATATACTTCCATTTTGCTCGTTATCTTCTTCTATGCGCAAACAATAATCTCTCGTTAATAATCTCTCATTGAACAGAATATATAGAGAAAAGGCTCCTATTATGAGATATTGAGTTTGGATAAATGCTAGAAATCTATTGTTTTGGGTCATCTAAAAAATATCCGCGGTTTTTTGTCACTAGATGTGTGTTGATGGTCATATATCTAGTGACAAAGTACCGCGGATACTTTTTAGATGACCCAATACAATAGATAAGCAGACGTTTATAAGCACAAAAAATAATAGGTCATTTTAAAGGGAATTTAAGAAGGCAATAGGCACAGGCAATAGACACAGGGAAACGATCCAATTAGAGTTCTGGGATATAATATCAACTTACCAGAGCTCTGATTGGACGACTTGTTATTCCCTGTTGCCTGTGCTTATTGCCAGTGCCTATTGTATTTAAAACCTTACGCTTACGCAGGTTACGCCTCATGTGACAGCATCCTAAAACCTGATGTCCACGATAGGGCCTGAGCACAGGAAATTTGTCATAACACTTGCTTAGAGATTTAAATTGTAGACGTAAGTAATGCATAAGCTTTGGTATATAACGTACGACTTATTGCCGTTTCTTGGAGACACGGCAATAAATCGTATCCGAGACTTCGGATGAAAAAAAAATTGACCAATCGCAATCGGTCATGTTATCAATTGTTCAAATGTGATTTGTTAATTTTTTCTCTATCCGAGATCTCGGATTTCTAGTATCGTGGATACAATATAAGTACATACAGTATGGACACTGAACTTTTTATGTAGTCCCAATTTTTAATGCGCATGCGTCGATTTCCAACCAGGAATGTGGTTATCTTTAGCAAGTTGAAATTGCAGATTAGGTTAGGTTAGCTGATCTCCTTCCCAAAGGAGACATAATTAATCCTTTTGCCTACAATATTGTGTGAGACTGGTTAGAAAATTTGGCTAAACATGAGTATCATGGGTGAGAGCCATAGTACGTCTTTTGTACAAAGTAATTTTTTTTAATTTGTAAGAGAAAAGTATGGCAAAGGGTTAATAAAATTAAGTTTTACTAAAAAATTAAATCAAATTTTTTCAGAGATGCTATATTGTGTAAACTGTTATATTTGTATACGATAAAATATTCTCGTAATGAAGTATGCATGTGCATGCGTTCGTGTGTACGTATATTATTAAATTACAACTTCACATTTAATTACAATTTTCATATAGTATTTAATCAATTATTCTTTTTAATTTACTTATTACTATTTAATATTATTATTATTAATGTGAATATTATTTTTATATATTGTATATTTATATGAATATTATTTTTATTTATGTTTGATTTATAAACCACGTTCGTTAGAATTATTTATTTTTATATAATGAATTTGTTAACATTATATTATTATAAAATTCTGATTTAAAAATATACTTACTACAAACAATTTTTATGACACACCGAATTATGTCTTTTTTTTTTAAATTATTCTGTAGCTTTATAAAAACTCAAATTTATAAGCGCCTTTCCAACCCACAATATGGCAGTGAGTCATGTGATCTAGGACCACTACGTCAAAGGTGCCGATGTTCAGTGTCCATACTGTATGTACTTATAATGACTGTTTTCCAACTTGGACACAGAGATATTACACTGTGTTCCACTGTGTAAAGTACTTGTTGGAACGCAGTTTAATTTTATAGTGTTACACCAAAATGCATTGCAATCTTCCATTTTATTCTTATAATTATATAATACTTAGCGTATCAATAATAGATTTATGATTTTTAAACTTAAGTTATAATTTTTTCAGAATTGACGATTTTTGAAAGTTTTATTGCAAAATAAGTACGGCTACCAAATAATTTTTTGAAAAGTTGGTAACATTGACATATTTTACACGTTCGTACTTAGCTTTTTACTATGTTGAGCAATGTAACACTGTGTTATCATAGTTGGAATATTTTGTGTAAGACACAGTGTGGAATATTTTGTGTACGTTGTTGGAAAACATCCACTGCATCGTGGACACACAAGGCTATTTGTTGGATTCATACTGAATCCGACATGCGTCGTACGATGCTTTGCAACCAATCAGAAAACAGGATTTTGCTTTGTATCATCGATACAAAATAAAATTCTGCTTTCTGATTGGTTGCAGAACGTCGGATTCAGTATGAATCCAGCATTAAGGCCATTCTACATTGGTCATATCGTAGACGTCGCAAGTCACAAGCTTGTCTTCAGCCAATCCGACGCTTTAATTTTAAAGTCTCATGATGCTCACGACGCTTCAACGCTATGATACGATCAATGTAGAATGGCCTTTAAAATTATCTAGGCATAATTCCTAAATGAACTAAACGTAGCCCTGATGTATACACTGATACACTCTCAAGTTTTCTCATGCTTCTCTTTAGTAAAATATGTGTTGAAAACTGTATGATTAAATGTAAAATTAGAATAATAATTTTGCTACCAATAAAACTAACGATAAATAGGAAAACCACAACTTAAACGTAGTCTGAGGATTCAAGACATCATTCAAGACATTCTTGAATGATTTGTCAAACAAACGAGTCTGTCGGACGAGTTGGTCAAAATTGTTGCTTGATAGCTGTAATTTTGAAATTCAGTCACGATGCAACGGTACGATATTCTGATCCAGGAGATCGAAGGCATCGACGATTATTTGGGTCCAACGTTCCGGTAAGCGAATTTAATGGCTCAGAGATAGAGATTCCAGATTAAAATACGCGCTCCACCAAAATCTACCCCCTTCACGTAAATACAATGAACTCGCATATGCGCACTTGAGGGGGTGGCATCCCTTTAAAGAGGGATGGCATTGTAGACGCGTTAACCGCGTTTAACTTATATCCTCGAGCGAATTTTTCGAGCAAATTTGCAGTCACAACATTGTTGAAAATGTCAATTAGTTTATCACAAAATCTTCTGTCATCGATGGTGCCGAAGCACGAATACCTACTTTATGAAATAGAATCGACCGATACTAATAGCATAGGCCTCGTCTTCAGGTATGGCAAATATCAGGATGGCAAATGTGGTGGACAATTTAGAAATCCATACTATTATTAACAGCAAATTCCAGCCATTTCCATAATATTAGATTAGTGCGTGCTAAAAGTTGCTATGCCAAATATAAAGTATATAAATATTTTAAACGATTAAATACCCAAAAATGATATGACATTCCCCAACAATACATATATATATGTATATATATGTGTGTGTGTATGTATGTACATATATTTCATTGTCAAAGTTGAATTATATTATGTTGTCACATTTAAATACTTTATATAAAACAGCCTTTATTATACACTAGTTTAATATAGTAATAAATATATATTTATCATAAAAAAAGACGAGAAATGTCGTAACATTTAATTTATATTGCAGGGCAATTTACGATGGCCACGAACATCAGAAATTTATGGAAAAACTTGATGACCGTATTAAGGCTCATGATAAGGACATCGAGAGGATGTGCAATCATCATTACCAGGGATTTAACGATTCTGTTCGGGAGCTCTTGCAAGTTCGCTCGCAGGCACAACAATTAAATGTTAGTTTTATGTTTGAAAATAATTAGTGACAATACAAATATTTAACATGACATAGCAATGTTAACAGGATTACCAAAAGTTTTCAGTCACTAATAATTTTATTGTATGCTCAGGTAAAGAATCTTTACAAATGAAGATTTAATATATACTTAATATATTCTAGCATTTAAAATACTGTGTCCTTAAGTTGATTTCAATAAGCATTTTATTAAATATATTCTTAAACAGAATTAAATATATTCTTAAACAATATTGACAAAAATTATTATGAAATTATATGCTGGCCTAAAAACTTTTGGCAGCCATTGTATGTGTAAATTACTCTTTAATTCAACTTCATCATTATATAGGCAGAGATATTGGACCTTGACAAATGCATCACCGCCACATCTACTAAAGTGATTGAAAAGGGTGAGGAACTCGTAAAAGCTCGCAAAGTTGAGAGCAACATGGCTGCTGCTGTAGACAGTCTCACTATGTGCCTTCCTGTCTTAGCCGCGTATGCAAAGTTGCAAAAACAATTAAAAGATAAACGTTACTATCCAGCCTTGAAAACGCTGGAGCAATTGGAGCATCACGATTTACCGAAAGTTACGAATTATAGGTTTTCTTCTCAAATTACTCAACAAATTCCACAGTAAGTGATTGAAAAAAATTTTTTTAATATCTCACTGTATTATATGTAACAATACAAAATATTATGGAATTATCTTTCTTCTAGATTGCGTGAGAATATAAAAGATGCATCTATGTCTGATTTAAGAGATTTTCTAGAAAATATTATAAAGCATTCACCAAAAATCGGGGAAGTTGCAATGAGACATGTTGGTATTTTCTTTTATTTTTATTTAATGTCTATAATTATATGATACATTATCTAGGTAGGCTTGTTATCTATGTATAATTTGTCAACTTTAGCAACTTTTTATATCAGACCGCTGAACAGTTAGCGACTGAGGCAGAAATTATAGGAAGAAAAAAAAAGAGAACTTACGTGAATCAGTCAAACGAGATCGAGGAGGAATTGAGTGCCCAAGATTTAATGGATTTCAGTCCTGTATATCGATGTATGCATATCTATACTGTGCTCAGGGAAGGAGAAACTTTTAAACTATATTATAGGCAACAAAGAAAACAACAAGCTGAGCTAGTTTTGGAGCCACCTATCAATATGGTAAATTCTATCACAGAATATTTTTCATGTCTATGTTCCTGTAATGAGAGATAGTTTTTTATTTTTAGCACGAGAGTATAGTCGAATATCAGACTTATTTACACGGTATTATTGGTTTCTTTGTGGTAGAAGATCATATATTGAATACAGGTAACGGATTAGCTACTCGCTCATACTTAGATGAGCTTTGGACCAAAGCTTTGTCTACCATAGTGTATGCTTTGCGCACATATTCGGTAAATTATTATACACACACTGTTATATTTTGTAATTATAATTAATATAAGAGAATTATATTTTTTAGGCATGTTGCACAGACGCTACACTTATATTAAAAATAAAAAATCTTATTATGTTATTCAATACTACTTTAAGGGTAGGTAGCAAAGTGCATTCGTCTTTTATTGTTCATATGATATGCATATATGATTTAAATGGTTTTTTTTCCGTTATTTATAAACAGGATTATGGTTACTCTGTAGAACAATTATGGGATTTGTTACAAGAAATTAGAGTACATTATAACGAAGTGTTGATGCAACATTGGGTTCAAGTATTCAGAGATATTTTGGACGAAGATAGTTTCTTGCCAATTCAGGTGATCATCAATATATTTATAAAACATTTAATCCCTTTAACCAGAGACTGTTAAATTATTTATTATTTTGTATATTTACTCATCACTCATCCAGGTTACAACACAAGCAGAATACGATAAAGTTTTAAATCTATTTCCTTATCACGACGATGAATTGCAAAAAGCCGAATTTCCGAAGAAATTTCCATTTTCTGATATGGTACCGAAGGTGTACCAGCAAGTGAAAGAATTTATCTACGCTTGCTTAAAATTCTCAGAGGATTTGAATTTCACGCAAACGGAAATTGATGAAATGATATGCAAATCAACAAATTTGTTATTAACAAGAACTTTCAGTGGATGCTTATCATCATTGTTTCGGAAACCATCGTTAGCACTTTTACAAGTAGTACAAATTATTATAAATACCGGATATCTCGAGAAATCTACGAAGTATTTAGAAGAATTTGTGACTAATATTACTGGGTAAACATCTAATGTATAATAATAATATTATTTCTTTTGTGAGCAACTAAGCATATATAATTTTTTAGCACACCTCATCAAGGTCAATTAAGTTGTATGGACGTGGAATCTGCTATGTTTCGAGTTGCACGTGAAGATGCTGAGAAGCAAATTTGCGATAAACTGAAAAATAAGCTGGATGAATTTTTGGAATTGGAGAATTACGATTGGAACTTGACAGAACCTCAAGGACATGCTTCGGGATTCATTACAGATCTTATTGCGTTTTTGCAGAGCACTTTCACATGTTTTACCAATTTACCGGTAAATATTACGACATAATATATGCGATTATGTATGCAATTTTTGGAATGTAATAAACGATAATTAACATTTCAGGATGAAGTAGCTCAAGTAGCATGCAAATCCGCGTGTTCTCACATCGCTAAAGCTATATTAGACATATTAATTAGTGAAGATGTGAAACAGATATCTATGGGTGCATTGCAGCAAGTCAATTTAGATACGATACAGTGCGAACGTAAAGTTTTATATTTTTCTTCATATAATGTTTCATAATATATATTTTTGAATATAAAAATTTAAATTATTACAATTTGCAGAATTTGCTGCTTCTGAACCAGTCATTGGTTTACCAGAAGGAACCTTGTTGCAGTATTTCTCGCAATTGCGACAGTTACTAGATTTATTTATGAGTTGGGACTGGCCTACTTATTTTCATGATTACGGTCATGATTCTAGTAAATATGATTTAGTAACCCCGAATATGGCTGTACTTCTGCTGGAAAAGTACATACTATATATATATTTTTTTTGCATCTTTGTTTTATATGTATTAATGTGCATCATTATATTGATATATAAACATGTGTTTTTAGATTGAAAGAATCTGATAAAAAAACGGTGTTCTCTGTGTTAAAAAAAAGCGAAAGAGACAAAAAGAAATTGCTTGAAACTGTATTAAAGCAATTACGTCAACTAGCACAGACTACTCAACAGCAATAGAAGTTAAAATCAATTATATATTTACAGGAGTCCCAGAATATTTAGGACAATGCTCGTGTGCAAATAGAGCGGATTAAATTGAGTCGAAAGGAATCTTCTATCATCTTTCAATTTTTGCAGTAGTTAACAAAATATTAATTTCTAAAGATCGCCAAATAAGCGCGCATCTGTCTGACCTCAAATACACGATCGTAGTCGTTAAGTCGGGAGTTTACTACAAACGACAATAGTTTTAACATACAACGACAAAAGAAAATAATTGTTCATGCAATTGTATCTTACCACGCGCTTGCATTTACTATTATATCTTTTTTAGTCCTATTGCTCGTGTCCGAGCGTGGTGACTTCTTCTCATATATTTAATGCACACGCTGGTTGTACACAGTTTATATGGGTCCTACAATTTAATGTCGATTTCGAAGTGATGAAATTTTTGTTTAGAGAAGTGTTCTTGGGCAAGGATATTCTCGATGGTTGCCACTTCCTTCCGAGAGAAGAACGAGTGTACGTAAAATTTGGTTTTATTGGTTGGGAATCGAACCTGGGATTTCCAGCATAGCAGACCAATGTTCTATCTATTCTGCCATTCGCTCTCAAGATTACTATATACTATTACATGCTATTACAAAAATTATAAAATGCTAGAGAACTTTTCTATTCAGTTTAATTCTATCTGTACATGAGCATTGTCATAGATATACACCCTGTATATGTACATGTATCTATGTATGTATGTACGTCTGTACATTGGAAATGTGTAAATATACACTAATTTTTATATATTATTGCAAAAACGTGACTCTTAAAAATGAATATTTATTATGAAAGTATATTTGTTTTTCACACCTACAAGCTCCTTAATAATATTTTGTATATTTTACAAATATTTTTTTATTATTTATTGATTTCACATTATTTTCAATGTGTATAAATATTTATATAAATATGCAGGAATTAATATGGAGGAGAAATAAGAATTGAAGTAATATATATTTGTATTCTCATATACCTATTATTTGAATTTCCTCTGTGTTGGCATTGTTATATTCTATATAAATAGGTCACACATAGGTCATATAATTATTACAATGGATTAAGTATGATGTATGTATAAAGTTCCAATTGCTGTACTTCATATATAGTGTAATTATTCTTGGAATTATACAAAAAGTTTGATATAATTGTTCATTCGATCACAAGAAATTTACGACATTACGCCATTAACAACGCCAAAATTTTTCGTACCAAAATGTAAAGTAAATATATGTAAATTGATTTAGAAATATAAGAGTTATATTATTGAGATATTAACATAGAAATTAAATACAAATTAACAATAATTCCAGTAAAATGACACCAATAGCACAACGCCTGGCTTATGACAAATACAACAGTAAAAATAAAACAAATAATACATAAATATGTATTGTATAAATATGTATTGGTATAATTTAAGTGTGTGATGCAAATTTGTAATCATTCATCAATATTATCGGGATTCACATCATCAGATAGCATGAAATATTTGGAAGCTACCAAATACTTAAAAAAAAAGAAAGAAAATTTTAATATTTATTAGTCTATATAAGGTGTTTGATAAGTACCAATAAAAATCTCGCACAGAGATAGAACGGACTAAACTGAGTCAAAAAATCTACCATTTTATAATTTTCTACCATTTTACAATTTTCAATAATTAACGAGATATTAATTACTAAAAATTCCCTATTCATCAATCGTCTATTCATCAATATGATTTTATTATTCAATTTTACTTATTGAAGCACGGTTATTTATATCAGCGAAATATTGCTCCGATTTACTCGATACATTACTCCGAATAGTTTCTAAATTTTTTACTCTGAATATTAAAATTTCCTTTTTCGCGGGGATCTATATATTACTTTGGCCACAATATATACAGGGTGTATTCCGATATACACTGCCAGTACTGGTAGTGAATACTAGTCTAACTCTGAATCCATTTCAATCCATTCTCATTTGCTGGGTATTTTTCAATATATTGTATTTACAATTTATTTTTATTAATCTTCATAAAATTTAAATTATTTCATTGCAATATTAGGTTTATTCGTGCACTAATATGCTCCAATATGTTCCTATAATAGCACTTGCTCACTTCAATTCGTTAGATTGCAATGCGAATAAATCTAGTGAGTTTTGCGAGGAATTTTGACAGAGTGAAAAAAAAGGATGAAAAGAGAAAGAAGTTTAGGTGGTAACCGTGGCAACGCTAAGTAACTCATTTCCTGCATAGTTGCGCTACTGTACGTACTGTGGTATTTCGCGTATGTCTGATTTCGCGGTTAACAAATTTCCTAACCTGAAGTCGTCAATTTTGACGCTTAATATCTCAGTTTGAGAGGCAGGGTGATCAGATTCGTTCATTTCGTAGCTACATTGAACAATTAGCAAATTGTCGAACATTTTTTAAGTATTTCAATCACAAATTTGGTCCGACCTTCCGTTTAAATGCCACATGATAAGAAGATCATACGGCGTAGCCGATCTCGCGATCGTGAGCGGGAACGCGATCGAGAGCGACGTGACCGTCGGCGCACTAGAAGTCGATCCAAGGACCGCAAAAAGGACAGGAAGCGGTCCAGATCGAGAGAACGATCACGGGAACGCGATAGATCGCGCGAGCGTGACAGGTCGCGAGAAAGGGAACGTGAGCGCTCGAGGGAACGTCGAGACATAAAGGACAGATCCAAGGATGAGAAAAAGCGCAAAGGTAGTCCCACCTTTGCTGAAGATGACTCAAAGAAAGATCTGAAGGCCGACGCTAAGAAAGAGGAAGAAGAAACGGAGGAGAAGGCCAGGTTGGCGCCAAAAAAAGAACCATTGAGTTTGGAGGAACTCCTGGCCAAGAAGAAAGCAGAGGAGGAAGCTCGAGCTAAGCCTAAGTTTCTCTCCAAGGAAGAACGAGCGGCCTTGGCATTAGAGAAACGTCAGCAAGAGGTTGAAGCTATCAGGAAGCAGCAGGAAGAAGAGCGCAAGCTGTTATCCCACAGTGATAATACTAGCAAGGAGAGGGAATGGGATGACAGAGACAGGTATTACGAGATTTCACTTGGAAATATTATATTATTCAAAAATTAATTGTATGATCCTGTAATATTTTTAATATATTTGCCTTCATAAACTATAGTTGATAATAGTATATCTTTTTAAAATCTGTAGTTGATTGATAATGTAATAATAATATGTTTTGTGCCTTTACATAAAGATTTGAAATCAATTATAGATTAAGATTAAGTTAGATTTTAAGTTTATTGTATCCGGTTTCTAATTCTAGACAGATGAAAAAATATTACTTAGCTACAAAAGTGTTAATAGATAAGATAGCATAGTGTTGATTCTTAAAAATTATTTGCTACATATTAAAACAAAAATATTAGTGAGTTAAATTTGAGAGACGAGAGTATTAGTATTTTAGACTGATATTGTGTCGAAAGTCGACGGACAATCATATTTCTGAGATAAAAATTTATTTAAAATATACATATTGTGTGTGTGTGTGTGTGTGTATCAGTCTAAAATAAAATCTAACTTCCATCTTAATGAGCACTTCTCTTTATATTTATTCATATAAAGAGTCCTACTTTAAACCTTAATTATTGTTAACAATATATTTTTCATTAGTAGAAGGAGAGAAAGCCAACGCTCGCGTGATGAGGATATTAAAGACAAGGATAAAGAGAAGGAAGTGGAGGCGATCAAAGAACGATATTTGGGTCTGATAAAAAAGAAGCGGCGAGTTAGAAGACTGAATGATAGAAAATTTGTTTTTGACTGGGATACTTCAGAAGATACGTCTGTGGATTATAACAGTATTTACAAAGAGAGACATCAAGTGCAATTTTTTGGTAGAGGCAACCTTGCAGGTATCGATATTAAAGCACAGAAGCGGGATCAGAGCAAGTTTTACGGTGAATTATTAGAGAAAAGACGCACAGAAGCTGAGAAGGAACAAGAGAAGTGAGTATTGTCGTTGACTATATGACTAGTATTTCTTTTTAATTGTAGATTTCCAACATATAGAATTTCGTTATCTGAATAGATTTGCAGTACAGATTCTATGATACAGAATATCCTATTTTACTTTCCTCAGGCTAATTGTTTGAAAACTGAACAAGCTAAAACATTTCAGACAAAAATTGTGTATCTAGGAAAATGTCTTAAAATTGTCTAGAAAGAAATGAATAATTGTAAATAGGATTCTTTTAAATGTTCTGAAAGACATTACAGTAGAATTATAAAAAATTAAAATAGTTTATGAAATATTTTATATCTTGGCATATCTTAATATGGTAATATAAAATATTTGTAAGCTATTAATTTTTTTGATAACTGTAAACTCTTTCTCTTATTGGAGCAGTGGAATGTATGTCTATATCCTATGTTTTTTTTCTCAATCTTTTTAATGTTTCTTTAATCATTAATTAATATAATAGCACATAATATAATATTTATATAATTTATACTTTTGAAAACTTAAACTATCATTTTCTGGTAATACTTTATTTAATTAAGCAGTATGTTTTAGTTATAAATAAATTAAAATAAAAAGAACATGATTTTCCTCGAATTAATTGGACTGGATATTATTAAAATAAAGTTAGAAGACTGGAAATTTAAACAAATATTAAGTAAATTTTAATTTACAATATATGATTTATTGAGAATATTTTTATATATTTGTTTTTTTACTTTAAAAATCTTGGATATGTAAAAATATTAAAGGTACATTTTTTTTTATAAGGGAAGGGATTCAAATATCTTCCTCTGATAATTTTGATGAGTTTATATCATTTTAAATTTGTTAACTTTGGAACCTACTAATAACAAATTAGACACTTCTATATAGAAACCTCAGCTTGTGTGTCTCATTCAATGTCTTTATATAATAATAATCTTTATACTAACTATCTTGAACGTATTCTATTTCACAAGATAGTAGTTTCATAACAAGTCACAAATCAAGTAATTTAATAATTTTTATTCGTTCCCAACTTCTATATAACTGACTTTAAACCTCCTTTTTATATATCTTTAAATAAATATTGATAAAAAATTAGTTAGTCCCAATAAAAATTTTTTATACTAAATAGATTTTTTATACTAATAGAATTTCTTGATTAAATTAAAATAAAATTGTCTTTTATAATTAATTTTATGTTATATTGTTATCATTACTACTTATAAGAATTATTTCCTATAAATTATGTATTTTGCTCAATTTTAAGAATGAGATTGAAGAAAGTGAAACGAAAAGAGGAGAAACAAAAGTGGGATGATCGACACTGGTCCGAAAAAGCTTTGAATGAGATGACCGAACGTGACTGGCGTATCTTCAGAGAAGACTATAATATCACGATAAAGGGTGGTCGCATTCCTGATCCCATCCGCTCTTGGAAGGAATCTGGCTTCCCAAAGGAAATTCTAGACATAATTGATAAAGTTGGTTACAAGGACCTTACGCCCATTCAACGACAAGCTATTCCTATTGGTTTGCAGAATCGTGATATCATCGGTGTCGCTGAAACTGGTTCAGGAAAAACTCTAGCTTTTTTAATTCCTTTGCTATTATGGATTACTAGTTTGCCGAAAATTGAGAGACTCGAAGAAGCGGATCAAGGACCTTACAGCATTATTTTGGCACCTACCCGGTATCAATTATTTTTTTAATTATTTTGTTTTCATTATGTTTTTATTTGTTTAAAATTGCAGATATTAGTTAATATTGTTGTTCGATTAATCGTCTAAATTTTATGAAGAACATTTTGATTCATATAGATAAATATTTACATTGTATTGTGTTTACATTACAGTGAATTAGCACAACAAATAGAAGAAGAGACCAACAAATTTGGTCAACCATTGGGCATTCGAACTGTTGTGGTGGTCGGTGGTCTATCAAGGGAGGAACAAGGTTTTAGATTGCGAATGGGTTGTGAGGTAGTTTCTGCTATATATCATTATTATTAATTTCCGTAAAAAATTGTGAAATTGATTAGAACTGAAAGTCTATAAAATATTCAATTAAAAATTTTTTTTTTTAGATTGTTATTGCTACACCTGGCCGATTGATAGATGTTTTAGAAAATCGATATCTTGTGTTGAATCAGTGCACTTATATCGTATTAGACGAAGCCGATAGAATGATAGACATGGGTTTTGAACCAGGTACTTTAAAGATTTATAACAAGCTGTGTTTTATAATTTAAAAAAAATTAAAATTTGCTTATTTGATTTATTAACCTTCTTACTTCTTTCAAAAGACATTGTATTTTTTCATCATTTGTATTGTATAATTCATAAAATTGTACTTTTCGAGTATTATATTAATTGGACAAATTTTACATTATTTACTATTTTTTTTATAGAAGAGTTGTTATACAATATATTATATACGCGCGCATGCATCAGATATAAAATATTTTAAAAAACAATGAATTCTTTTAGATGTTCAGAAAATTCTGGAATATATGCCTGTCACAAATTTGAAACCGGATAATGAGGACGCAGAAAATGAGGAAAAGCTTTTGGCCAACTACAATACAAAGAAGAAATACAGACAAGTACGAGAAGTTTTTAAATTTGTTATACTTGTTTAGTAGTTTTTATTCATTAGATCAGAGCTTCCCAAAGTTGTGTGAATTTTTTATGAATATATTTTATGAATATATATTTTTTATGACTTAAAAGAATCTAGCTCTAATAAATATGAAAAAAGAGAGAGAAGAATAAATTATTTGTTACTCTTTCTATTTAGTAATCTTTATTGAATATAATTTTGTAAATTTATTTCTCAATAAAATAAAATATGTATTTGAAATGGAAGTGATTCGCGATCAAGTAAATTCAATATTTTGCATCTGGTATTTCTAAAATGATCACCCTTCTTTTAAAAAAATCTTACGATTTTGTCATTTGTATTTTATGTTTACTAAGAATCAAAGGGCGATTGAGATTATATGATTAATTTGTTATTGATAATTAATGATTACTTTTGACTTCTAGACGGTGATGTTCACCGCCACAATGCCACCGGCTGTGGAACGACTCGCTAGGACTTATCTGAGGAGGCCAGCTGTAGTGTATATTGGCAGCGTCGGTAAACCGACAGAACGCACTGAACAGATAGTTCATATAATGGGTGAAGCTGACAAACGAAAGAAACTTATGGAGATACTCAGTAGAGGTGTCGAGCCGCCTGTTATCATATTTGTCAATCAAAAGAAGGGTGCGGACGTTTTAGCAAGAGGCTTAGAAAAATTAGGAGTATGTAACTTAAATTTGAAAGTGATAAATACAATTATTTGTAAATTCACACTGAATAGCGTAGCTCAGTAATTTTTTAATATGATTGGTCCTTACCTTTAATTGGTTCTTAACTAAAGATCTAAATGTAAAAATCCATACAAAATATCACTGAATATTCGCCGAGTTGTTTTGTCTGCTGAACACTGTCATTGTGACGAATCTTATTCCAATTTTGTAGCATTTAATTCGTCGAATATGAAATTTTTCATGATGAGATTATTCGGGATTGCAAAAATGTAGAAACTGTAAAATAAGATCTAAAGATCTAATAGGTTTTTTCCTTTATTCTATTCTAGTATAACGCTTGTACTCTACACGGTGGTAAAGGCCAAGAACAGCGAGAATATGCTCTGGCATCTCTGAAAAGCGGAAGCAAGGATATCCTGGTGGCCACTGACGTTGCAGGACGAGGTATCGATATTAAGGATGTATCGATGGTAATTAATTATGATATGGCTAAAACCATTGAGGGTAAGTTACATGATTCATTATCATTTCTTCGTATAATTATTAGGGTCCGAACATTTGTTCACGATCCCAACATTGATGCGCGCGCGGAAAACTTACGTGCTTTATATTGAATAAACCATATACGGCCGAAATATTCTTATTTTTTTAAAAAAGAGCCCCTTGGCTTTCCGATCCTTCTCAAGACAGTCATAATTATTAGCTGATCAGTCAAAACCTCTCGGGGATCAGAGATTTGCTCCTTTTCTTCTTAGGAAATATGTTAAATTCAATTAAATTAATCTGGAGTCAACTGGTTATTCTTGCATCATGAAGTCAGAAACTCCGAAATGTTGTTATCACTTTAGCAAACATTCGACCTACTTACGCGCGTAGCAGTTCTCCGCGCACACTCTGTGATACAAACATGTGTACACAAACATTCGTACCTTAATAATTATTAATGTTGGGATCGCTGAAGTATTTAGTTTTTTCAGCAAGAATTAAAAATCAAAATCATAATTTATTTTTAAAAAGTTGGCAGAAACGTAATTTCTCAATAAAGATGAAAGTTTTCTTAATGAACAGTTAACTATGATTTATTATTTTATTTATTCGTATTAAAATTAAAAACTATAAAGGCTCAGCGAACTATTCAATTCAATACAATTCGTATAAGGACTAAATAAATCAAGCACATTGTGCAATAAAAAATATATTACAAATTATCAAAATCTTCCAAACGTTTCTTTACTGAACCATCTTCAGTGAATGCATTTATATTCAATGTGTTTTTACAATATTTCGTCTATTCCGCATCGTAGATTACATAAAACTTGTTGCAACAATTTCAAGCCAGAATGCATTAGGAATGGTGATTCTTTCCAAGTTGAGTGAATATTCTATATTGTAGTGATGATTCTTTTCAAATCGAATGAACATTCTATTGCAATTTTGGCTATATGGATATGGAATACAGAGGAATTAAAACAATGGAAAAGATTTAAACTTTTAATTCTTTACTTTCAAATTTTTTATAATTGCCGAACCGATAGGACGAAGGTTTATATGTCGACAGATTATTTGACAAATTCGGAATGACATAAAGGTAATGGAAAAGACAAGACAAGAAAGGACAACAAATTTAAAGAATTGAGAGTGTTAGATCTAATATCGATACAGATGTCTTTTTATTTGAGATACGTTTATGACATTTTTTTGGCCGCGCCAATGGACTCGCTTGACGATATTTTAAGAACTTTCAATGCGTTACACGAAAGATTACATTTCACTATGGAGGTGAGAGCAATAGGTTAAATTTTCTTGACGTTATTGCTATTTTAAATGATAAGAAACTATCCTTTGATTTATATAAAAAAAACCTACGGTTTCCGGCAAATATTTGAATTTTTGCTCTCATCACCTTTTATCACATAAAAGAGGAGTGGTGTATGACATCGTGGAGAGAGATAAGATAATTCTTCTGTCTGATCCATTCTTCCACATGAAAAATCTCATAGAAGCAATAAATTTGTTGATTGATAATTGTTATCCGTTATCCTTTATATTTCCGACAATTAGATGTAGACTTAAATATTTATTTTATAAAAAAAGTAGCGATTAAATAACAAATCTAATAAGAAACATATAGTTAAAGAAAAACGATTTCCTTTTATAAAGAACATCTAAGAGAAATTTTCAGTTATTACTAAAAAATATAATATTGAAATCGGCTTTTCAATTCCGAATACAAAAAATTTTAAATTAATAATTTAAAATTAAAAAATTTTTTCAAAACTGGAAAAGACTCAGTTGAAATTATATTTCACAGCGATTTCGTTTATAAAATTTTTTTGTCAGGATTGTCAATGCTACATCGGCCAAACTAAACGAAACTGAAGACACGAGTCAATGAGCATAATTCTGACATAAAGAAATGTGGCTCAGTGATTTCTATGCATAGGATAAATAATAACCATGATTTTGACTGGAAGGAAGTTCAGATTTTGGATAGTGAAAAACATTACAATAAAAGATTAATCTCCGAGATGATCCATATAATTAAACGAAAAAATGGATTGAACAAACAAAATGATGACTGAATTTCTTTCAGAAGTATATATTCCTATTATAGATGTATTATCCAATAAGTGACAGTATGTTCGGCCTGATTGGTTCACCTTCTCTTTAAATTCGTTGTCCTATCTTGTCTTGTCTTTTCCATTATCTTTATGTCATTCCGAATTTGTCAAACAATCTGTCGACATGTAAACGTCCTGTCGGTTCGGCAATTATAAAAAATTTGAAAGTAAAGAATTAGTTTAAATCTTTTCCATCATTTTAATTCCTCTGTATTCCATATCCATACAACCAATACTATCAGAATTGCAATAGAATGTTCACTCGATTTGAAAAGAATCATCATTGCAATAGAATGTTCACTCGACTTGGAAAGAATCATCACTCCTGCGTTCTGGCTTGAAGTTGGTGCAACAAATTTTATGTAATCTACGATACGGCATAGACGAAATATTGTAAAAACACAATGAATGTAAGTGTTATATCCGCTGAAGACGGTTCATAAAGAACCGAAATTTGAAAGATTTTGATAATTTGTAATAATATATTTTTTATTGCACAATGTGCTTGGCTCATTTAACCCTTATACGTATTTATTTGTATTCTTATTTATTTATTACTTTTTACAGATTACACGCATAGAATTGGTCGAACTGGTCGCGCAGGCAAAGCTGGTCTTGCTATTTCTTTTTGCACGAAAGATGATAGCCATTTGTTTTATGATCTTAAACAAACGATACTCGCTAGTCCAATATCTACCTGTCCGCCGGAACTACTTAATCATCCAGATGCTCAACATAAACCGGGGACAGTAGTCACGAAGAAACGACGAGAAGAGAAGATCTTTGCTTAATCCCTCTTCGTGACAGGTACTTGTGCATTCATAATTTAACATCTTAGATAAGGGAGGGAGGGGAAGGAGAGGGGAAGAGAGAGAAAGAGAGAGAGAGAGAGAGAAATTTTTTGTTTGAGCCTGAAGAGATGAGAATTTAAGGATTTTACTATGTCTCATAAATTAATAATAAATTGGATTTCCAAAAAAATAAAAGTGATTTATCAATTATGTAAATAATATATTTACAATATGTATACAATAAAATTATTTGAATTATAATATGACTAGTATATAATAATTTCTATAATTATGGAGGTGGCGCTGATGGAGGTGTATAATTATCATTGACCTTGCACTCTTCCTCCCAATTATTTGGTATTACTGGCTTCATGATCTCCATGAACTTGTCAAGAGGACATACAATGTTGCATCCAGGTATTGTCATCGGATACGGATCGTGAGCTGTCGTATTTCTTAGAAATATCTGCAGCAGGGACATTTTCATTATTCAAGAATGCTAAGAATTATTATTAACCAAATCAAATGAAATTCGAGATACTATCAGAAAAAAAATCACAAATATTAAAATTTTCAGAGAATTTGCACATTTATATTAAAATTTTCAGAGAATTTGCACATTTTCTATTACTATTGTATGAATCTGTTTAAAAAAAACTATCAGTGTCTGAAAAATAACCAAGACTTAATACTTTCAAATTCTTTTCATTTTAAATAATTCTGAAGTATTTAGAAATTCTGACTGAATTGTTTTGGAAAATTAATACTTACCTGAATGTTCCATTCACCTTCGTCCTCGTGTAGCTCTATCATCGTCATGATGTTATAGTAGGGCATTTGATTATGCCAAATGTGCATGGTGTCTAGCAGGGTGACGATAGTGCTATCGTGACCTATATACATAAACATTTTTCTTTCTTTGGGCTGTAGAGTACCTCTCCTTTTCGCTAACATATCATTAGTGAATTTCTTCAGCATGGGGCCACCCTTTAGTCTGCGGAAGTCATCGCGATATGTATTAAGTTGTAGCTCAAATAAAGTCAAAGATATTAATTTATCAGGGTAATAATTCTTTATCCATTCTGGCAAAGTCAAATTCATGTGTTCCTGTAACATTTTGGATAATTAAAATTTGATTTTTTTTTATTGAAAAACTGAGTTACACATATGTAACTTTACTTCGTTTCAATGAATAGTTCTGGCATATATCAGTTATTTAAAAAAGATTAGATAGTCTACCTCAGCTGATAACGTAGCATAAAGTGAACTAACATCGTCAACAGTCGTAATCGGCATGCCTGTGAAATTCGAGAGCTCTGCAAACAATTGCTTACTATCCTCGTGCAATTTCCGGACTTCCGGCAAGTCGTTTGCTGAAGAGCGCAGTTGTGTATACCTTGGACACATATTCCATATTAACATAAGCTGAAAGATTTATGGGTTATTTACAACAAAAGTAAATTTCAACTATATTGAATTATGTGTGACATATAATCAGTTTGTCTGAGCAAATATTTACAGAAGTGCTTTACCGTGTCGTCTTGACGTTCCTGATAGAACAGCGTAACTGGTTGCCAAGGTAGATCAGATGTGAACATCTGCTTCTTGCTAGGTTTCCACAAAGCAGCGGACTCCAGTTCGCCTGACATTTT